>NC_051441.1:18931263-19024949 GCF_001649575.2 Kryptolebias marmoratus
TCGTCTGTAGAACCACGTGAATCTAGTTCACAGGAAAGGAAGGACCAAGGTGTGCTCTCACCCCGGCTGCGGCAAGAAGTTCTACCTGTCCAACCATCTGCACCGCCACATGATCATCCACTCAGGTGGGCTCGGGGAGATGCACATGACAGGTTGAGGGTGGGCTTTTAAGAGATCGTAAAAGATAAAAAAGTGGGTCTTTTTTTTTTTTTTTTTTTTACAGGCGTTCGGGATTTCATCTGTGAGACGTGTGGGAAATCGTTTAAGCGTAAAAATCACCTGGAGGTTCACAGACGGACCCACACAGGAGAAACACCACTCCAGTGAGTTACCTGCGTTACACTCAGGTGTTGCTGTTTTTAGTTTTTCACACAAACTACATCAGTTTAAAAAAAAAAAAAGGTATTTGATATTTGACTTCCTCTAACATAAACGTTTTTTTACTCAAATGATTAAAAAAAGTGGCCGGGATGGAAGGAAAACTACAAATAATAAAGAATTATTCGTTATTAATCCAGGAGTTATTGGCTTGTCTTGTTAATTTCCTTTTTATGCGTTTATCTACATCTAGTCCTGCATTTCAGACCAAAAGAGGTTGGGCTGGAGCCTTTTAGGGTTACCGTTAAACAAAAAATAAATGCTATTTTAAACAAGTGATTAATCAATTCCTGGCTCCACAGCAGCATCAGTTAAGTTTAGAAACAAAGATGTGCAGACCATTTCCAGTTTCTCAGCATTGAAATTGTTCTTTTTTTTATTCTTCATGTCTCAAAATGACATTAAACAGCATTCATTGTCACAACCATCATACACACACTCACACACCACACAGCTGACCAGAGACCAACTTTCCAATGTGCCCAAGGACACGTTGACTTGTGGGAAGCTGAAGTTGGGATTAAAGTAGGAACGTTCTGATTGGCTGACTGCTGTTTCTCCTGAGATGCTCAAACAAACCAAATTATATAAAACCTGTGTGGGGAAAAAAATAATAATTAAACCGTCTTTAGCCAGTGTTCCTTTAAATGGAAACTGGAAGGGTTAATTTTCATTTTTCTCTCCCTAAAGTGCAGAATATCAGTATCGTTCAGATATATCACTTTCAGACTCTTTAGGCCCCTTTCACTCTGCATGATGATCTCGCTATGGCGTAAAATAAACAACCAAAACTATAGCAGTATTTTCAGGACCTTGGAGAGGTCTTTAAGGCATATATTAGGAATACATTTGAGCATCGGCAGAACTTTCGCAGTGAGGTCATAGTGGTTTATTGTGGTGGTGGTAGCGTACGCAAGGACTGGCGACGCTGGGCTCGTGCCTCAGCGACAGCCACGATCGTGACAAGGAAACAACGTAGCGTAGACACGATACCTGTAGCTGAGAGTGTTGTGACATATGAAGCGTGGCGAGACAGCAGGAGAGCATATTGGGATACAGAAAATAATCTATTTAGAGATTACCAAGAACGTAGCTTCACACTCGAGAGATTTTCCCAATTTGTCTCAACCCACACGTGTTCCTAAATGACACGTAGGTCACGCAGAGTGCCGCGATCGCCATCCTGTGTGAAGCGAGCCTAAATCTTGTACCTCACCGGGCTGCGACTGTTGGCGCTAAATTACGAACGACACTCTGGAGATTTGCGAGGGGTTTTCATTTCCCCGCGTGAGTCGTAGGGCCTCGTTTGAATAACCATTTTTCTCTCAAAGTAGTCACAGACTTGTCGTGGGCATCTGTAACTTGTCTCTTCTCAGTTTAGTTTCTGTAATTCTAAAAAGCTGGGGCTGTATTTTATTTATTTATTTATGTATTTATTTTGCTGGGAGTTCATGCAGATGTGCTGTTCAGTGTGATTCCAAGTATCAGTTCGTGTACTTTCTAGCCATTTTGTGTCTCCAACCAATCCCCAACAGTCGCAGCCCAGAGAGATTACTAATCTACTAATCTCCTGCCAAGTAATCCCTTGTCCATGTGGTCCTGTCTGCACTTTAGGAAACCTTTGTCAAGCGCTAAAATGCATAGTTACATTCGCAAATGTCACTTTACGTTGCAAAAACAAAGCTTTACGTTAACTTTGTTTAGGGATTGATCAACTTTTCTGGGCTCTGGGAAAGACCATCTCACAGTGGACACGTGAATTGTGGTCAGACAAGTCAGTAATTAGCAGAACAAAGACCACAGAAAAGTCCACAGAATATTTACAGTATGTAAAATGCAACTCCCTACTTTTCAGCTGGACAGTGTTTTTACATTCTGCAGACGGTATAAAGGCTGACTGCAGTCCTGAGGTGTCCCCAATAGAGAACGTGGAGAGAATTAAAAAAAAAAAAATACACACACAAACAAAACAAAACGTCAGCTCTAAACTGTTAAAACCCTAATATTTGCCGTAGTCATTGAACAGCACACCTAAAATGGTTCATTACTGGGGGTCTTGTATATCAAAGCATCTATTAAATGTGAAAAAGAATAGAAATATGGCCATGTTAAAGCTTTACGGTGGGAAGATGGATTTACACATCGTAGACAAAGTCAATACACTGACTTCTTGCCAAAAATGATGATGATGATCCAGGTTGGTGATACGACATGTACCTTACTCTTCCTTCATACCCAATCTTTTTTTTTTTTTACCAATATCTTTTTTTTCCCGTCAGGTGTGAAATCTGCGGCTACCAGTGTCGCCAGCGGGCCTCCCTGAACTGGCACATGAAGAAGCACACTCCGGAGGCCCACTACAACTACACCTGCGAGTTCTGCAGCAAGAGGTTCGAGAAGCTGGACAGCGTGAAGTTCCACAAGCTGAAGAGCCACCCGGAGAAGCTGGCGACCGCGTACCCCGCCAGCTGAGCGAGCGCGGGCCCGCCGCCCTCACGTTGCCGAGGAAGACTTGGCGCGGGAGCTGCCTTTTGAAGAGTCTGTCACGCGGCTCGTGTCTGTGGGCGAAATTCAACGTCGTGTTCAGACAAGACTGAAGTGGGCCGGCGTTGCAGCCAGGCAGAAACCAGGCCAGGTCAGAGTCCAGGTTCATGTGGCTTTTGAAATGACTGTGTTTGATACAGTAAGGGGAAAAACCTTATTTGTCATCATCCACTTAATGCCATCTGAATGATTCAGCTACTGTTTAATCAGTAAACTCGACTACAATCGACGTTTTTTCGGGGCGGGTACTGTCTCCAGGACTGAAACCACAACAGTAAAGTGTCCAACGGTACGTCATTGCCAGCAGAAACTTCCTTTCAGAGCTCATTTTTGGTTCACGGAGTTGTGGTAGTAATTTCTTTTTTTTTCTCAAACGACACCTACACGGTTTTTAGTATTTTTGTTTGGGGTGTTGTCCGGGATACCATCACATCAGAGATCAGTCAAAACAAGCGAAATGCTGATGTGGTCCTTTTTCAAAGTTAAGTCCTTTAATACACACCCGAGAGAGGTTACTTATTACAGACCAGCGTGGTGGCTAATTATTAAAATGTCTGTTAAATATTAGGGGTGTAAGGGTATTCGTACCATGACGGTTCAGTGTAGACATTTTGGACGGGTGCATGAACTAAACGACACACGTCAGTCATGGGTGATCACTGCTTCGGCAAACATTTTCTTTAGCTGCCTTTTGATAGCAGCAGAGACAGACACTGCGAACCCAAACAGCTGCTGTGGAGGGAAACGATCGGTGCACGTGCACAGCAAATGAAGGTCCAAGACCTTAAAGGAGTAAAAATGTACCTTTTAGGGTACAAACGAGCGGTTAAAGGAAAAGGACCATGTTCGAACCCTTCAAGTTATCACGCTGCACAGCTGGAGCGACAAGCCAATATACTTTTTAGGTATATTTGTGTACCTTGATTTTTTTTTAGTGTAAGGCAAGAAGTTATGCTAAACAACCAGGGCAAGCTTCCTTATCTCACACTAGCACTCAGCTGCTGAGAAGCTTGGTGTTCCCCATTTCATTTCGTACTTTTTAAGATATGTTCTTTAGTTCTGTTTTGCATCAAGTATGAGTTAAATTAATTAAAGCGAGCACTTTGTTGTTTGTTAATGTTTTAATTTTCTGAACCCAAGATTGATGCTTTGTCTTCTGTCTTCAAGCAAGAGTTATTGCCTGTTTACCAAGAAAGAAAAGAAAAAAACAACCCACTAGCACTTGTAATTAGTTTTTCCTGCTGTATCACCCCCATACTGAACCGTGACCCTCATACAGAGGTACAGTACATGGCAAACCACAACTTGGGAGTACTATTATACCCCTATTAAATAAATAAGAACAATTAGGACTTCTAAACTTATGGAGTTTTTTTTTAAACATGCTATTTGTACACTTCAGACATTCAAACGAAGCCTTTGTTATATTGATGGCAGTATCACTGTTCAGTTTCCACACCATGTTTAACTTGCCCTGAAACCTGTGCAAGTTCACAAAGACAATTTCTCAGGAAAACATCCATTTGCTTCCCTTTTTAAATATTATTCTGCCTTTGTATTGCTGAGTAACTGCACCTTTTTCCACTCTGAATCACTAAAAAGACCAATTTCTACCAAATCTTCTTTTCCTAAAGAGCTTTTTTGTCACAAGAGGAAGAGGTGCTCTGAGTTTCCACCTCCTACATCGTTGTTTTTGTCTTCTTATGTTACGTTTAGATCATCTACAAGTCTACTTTTAGCTAGCCTCTTGCTACTTTTCATTTCTAGCTAGTGTTCTGCTTTTAGCTTTAATAACTCTTTATTTAGCACTTTATATTCTCTCTGCAGGCAAAAATGCAACTTCTCGAGTTGTTAACAACCTTTCCTCAGGACCCCACCTCATGATGGCTGAAATATCACCTTAATATTTGTTGTTATATTAGTAAGATACTTGAAAGGTTTTGTGTTTATCTTTTAAAAGTGTTGTGGAGTTTAAATATCCCACATCGAATTAATACGAGGGCAAAGTTCAACAATCACTTTAGATATAGGTTCAGCATTCCACTTATTTAAGGAACGCAAAAGGACTGGAGAATCCATATTTTTTAGATCTTTCCGCCAATAAATTGCTGTCTATTGTTTGCCGTACACAAGTGGAATCTCATTAACACGGATCTCTGCGTGTTCCGTAGCAAAGCGTGTCAGACTTCATTTAAAAAGCTTTCAGAAAGAAAAGATCGCCGGGGTAATTTGAGCGTCGGAGTCAATCGTTTTGGACTGTTTGTAGACGAGGCTGTGTTTGGAAAGAGCAGGCGCTTTCCTATTGTGTGGATAATGGATCAAAATGAACCTTTGGTTACGTGATGAGGGCAAACAGCGTTTACCTGGCTGTGCCGTGCAGTGGAAAGACAATCTGGGAGTTTCCTCTCTGCTGTTATTGTTTGGAATTCTGACCGGACTGAAATTGCCAAATGATCCTGTTTTTCCAGCTCAGACCATAATGTGTATATATAGCATTACGCTATTAGTTTTCAGATGTGAATAATAGGGCATGTGACATGATATTACAATCAGAGACAAAACTGTATAAACTATGAACTTTCTAAAAGACATTTTGAACAGTGCTGATGCAGCTGCTGCCCTCAGATCCAACATCTGTCAGTTTTTTTTCCCTCTAAAGTCCAATAATAGTCTGGTACTTACTTTTGTGATAATCTAAGCTAATAAAATGTTTTGATACATAAACTGTAAAGGAACGGTAAAGAGAACCGAGATCAAATGAAACATTAAAGCAGCCGATTGGCGTCACCATGGTAACCACACACCGTGTGTCTCACTCCCAGACGGCGCTACAGGCCCCCGTCCACATTCCTCTGAATATTTTTTAAAAACAGTTTTTTTGTCCGTACACAAATTGAGTTTCTGTTGAGGAAAAATTATATATATATTTTTTTTTCTAAAGTACAGATTTTTAAAAACGTCATTTCAGGTGCATCAGGACAGACAGCAGAAATGAGGACATAGCAGCGTATTTTGGGCTTTCCCAAACTTTGTTCCCTAGAAGCACAAACGCAAGTTTTTACTGAGTTAGTTAGTTAGTTTATTTATTTATTTATTTTGGGGGGTGGGGTCTGTGTTGCTGAAATGGTTAATGATGAAAGGGAAATTGTAAATGGAAAAGAAAACAAAACCAAAGAAAAACTAATTCATCCAAGTTCTTTAGCCAACCTTGTTTCTTGTTCTGTTTTGATGTCATTAATGAGGACATTCTTGCCACCTAGTGGTGGGCACGAGTATTGCAGAGTTTTTGTTAGCATTGTCTAGAACAGGGGTGTCAAACTCCAGGCCTCGAGGCCCCCCTGTCCTGGAAGTTTTAGGCTTTTCTGCTCCAACACGCCCGATTCAGATGGTTATATCACCTTCTCACCGAATCAAGTTCTCCAGAAGCACGTCCACAAGTCACTCATTTCAAGCAAGAACACGTCTAAAACATGCAGGAGTTTGACACGTGGTTAAGACAGAGGAACTACAAATGAACCGAGAACAAATTATTCATTGTGGGGTTCCTGATAAGACTGGTGGACAGAGTTGCATAGTAGCTAAGTTTCAGACGTGTTTTTATGTTGCATAAAAAAAATTTCCTGTAACTGGCGGAAGCGTCTGGTGGTCACACGTGCCGATTTTTATGTCTACAATGAGGATTTTTTTTTCTTATTTTGTTTTGTAGGAGTCAGAACAAGTCAAAAAGACCCTTCACTTCCAGTTTTGAAGAGAGTATTCTGAGTGCAGGTGCAGTGGAAGTCAATGAGAGTTTGGATGTGCAGACTCTGGGAAGATTTGATAAAATAAAAAAAAAAGGCAGAGAGAAACACTGGATGAAAGAAGACAAAATGCCCCAGTTTTCATGTAAAAACTGTATAAGTGTAAAGATTACTGAAATCACCAAACTTTAATGGTTATTGTGTAAAAACAAGAAAATGGGGAGAAAAAAGCCAATTCAGTCACATGAAGTCCAACTTTCTCCAACTTTCTTGGACCTGTTTAAATTTCTGAATGATGTTTCGACTGTGAGGTATGTCTGAACTATAGCGCTCCGAAAGGGGGCTGGGTTTTGTTAAATTCCTCGAGAGAGAAGAAAAGAGGAGAGGAAAAATAATACAGGTCTTTTAGTTTGAGCCTACGGCAGCACAGCTAGGACACAGTTACAACTTCACCTGGGCCAGCCTGAAGTATCAGGTTTCAAAAAGGAGAGGCTTAGGTCCGGTATTAAAAGTAGAGAACCAAGACTGGGAGGTGACTCCGCACAGGAGGAGCCTGAGAGTTCTACCTCTTGGTTTAATTTGGCAAACAAGAACCACAAATGTTCTGTTGGAATAACGAGCTCTTTGAAGCCTAATGGAGATTTGTCATTCGTGAAATTACATGAGATCAGAAGGATTTTTCTCGGTTATCCGTCCATTTTCATTCCCCGCTTCTCCTTTCCGGGTCGCGAGGAGCTGGCGCCTATCTCCAGCCGCCGCGCGGGAGGCAGAGGACACTCTGGACAGGTCTCTCCAGTCCATCACAGGGACACACAGAGACAAACGAGACAAGCATTCACGCTCTCACTCACACCTAGAGGCAATCTGGAGTTACCAGTGAACCTAACGTGCACGTTTTTGGTCTGTGGGAGGAAACCAGAGCATCCGGAGAAAACCCTCATGTGCCCACAGAGGCGACCCTAGAGCGGCAGCTCTAACCACTGCACGGTCGTGCTGCCCATTACTTGTTCAAATAAAAGGAATTATTGCATTATTTATTAATCCATGTGGTATAAATTATAAAGAAAATGTGATCAAGGAATGTACTGGAGCTCATAATATCACAGCCAGTGTTTGCAAGTAAAATGAACTTAATATTTAACTAAGTCGGAGGGAAGTTTAAGTCAGTTTCTGGTGTGCAGCCACGCTCCTTCTTGGTAGCATGCACAAAATGACACCATCTGTTGTTCACAACCACTGCAGTTCTTTCTCCTTTGGTCTTTCCCTTCTTTCGGCAGTCTCTGTCTGTTTGTGTGATCTGAATTAGAGTTGTCAGTCCCACTATGGAGCCACGCGTTTGCTTTCGCACCTCCAGGGGAACGCGACACAGCCCGCAGTTGGACACGTTGCTTTTGTAATAACAGCAACGATGGAGGACGCCGTAGTTGTGGTCATGCGTCTTTGGTTTGCTTTTCGAAGCAAATTTTGAAAAGAGAGCTACAAACATCCAGACGGCGTCACAAGTACTTTGTGAGGCACATGTTCAAAGAAAAGCACGTCATAGCAACTAGCGACAAAAGTTGCGTAGCTTCTACTTCAGCAAAGCAAATGGAGCTTTAATAGTGCGGGTGCTGGAAAAATCCTGTATTAATTAGTAGTGAAGTGAAGTGAGATTTATTTATATAGCACTTTTCAGCAACAAGGTGATCCAAAGCGCTTTACAACAGAAACAAAAACAGAATCAAATACAGAATGAAACACAAAAGAAAAATACAACAATCATGTCTAATCTAAATGAATCATGTCTAATCTAAATGGAATATAGGATAATCTAAAAATCAGACATATCTAAGCATGAGCTGAGACAGTCAAAATAGTAGCTAAACTAAACAACAATTAGGAATGAAACAATGAAACGCACAAAAAAAAGAAAACAAAACACATCAATTATGTATAATCTAAATAGATAGGATAATCTAAATAAAATCATAAAACCAGACATATCTAAGCATAAGCTGAGACAGTCAAATAGTAGTTAAATAGTAGCCTCTACTGAGCTAAAGAAATGTCTTTTTTGAAGCAGGAACTAAAAACAACCTGATAAACTTAGAACTACAGGTGGCCCCAGTACCAGTGTAACAGTTGTAAAACAGGAACACACTGGACTCAGGCTCTGCGACGGTTTATTCCTACAAAACAGAGTGTGGGACACACTTAACCACGAGGCGCACTCAGTCACAGTCAAATCCCAGCAGCTCAGTTAGGCAGCCTCTGCCTGACTGCTCTATTTACAACAAATGGAATAAAGAAAAATAAGATTGTATACAAATCAATCTCAACAAAATGTTAATACATAATGCAAAATAATCTAAATAAAAAAACAAAACATAATACAAAACTCAAAATTCCTACCGTATGTAAAAGAATGCATTTCTGTAATAAAATAATTAAATTAAAAGATACAAAACCAAAACAGAATCACAGAGTCACGTACCTACAAAACAGAGTGTGGGACACACTTAACCACGAGGCGCACTCAGTCACAGTCAAATCCCTGCGGCCCAGCAGACACATTTTGGAAAGAAACGTGGAAGGAAAATTTCAACCAAACTATATAAAAGTAACATTTTAAGTTCAACCAAACCCAAAGTTTTTTTTAAGACACTTAACATTGTATTTTTATGCAACACATAACTGTTAGAACTATATTTTAATGTTAGAAATATTACTGAGAGTGAGGTGTAGCATTAGCATGCATCTTACCAGCAGCTCAGTTAGGCAGCCTCTGCCTGACTGCTGCAGCCGCGTCCCAGAGCTCCGCCCCGTGCAACACCAAATACCATCCTCCCAAAATAATATCAGAAACCAAAAATGAAAAGCAGTATGAACAGAAATAGTCCTACTATAATACAAAAGCGATACTAGACATGTAAATTAAACAAAAAGGTGTTTTGAGAAGGTTCGTTAAAACAATGTGAGTAAATAAATAAATAAAATTAACTCAGCTACACCAGCAGTGTGAAAACAAAAGCCAAAAAAAAACTGAACTACCTGAAATAGCTGTAAGGACTGTGAAGTGGTCCCCTCCCCTCACGTCTCCATAAAACACATAATACTGTGCTAAAATGGAGCAGCTAAAAGCTTGGCCATCCTACTTGCCAGTAACCAGACATTCCCCGTGAAGATCAGCGGAAGAGCAGCTTTAAATGCCATCTTCTCCGTCTCGCTGCTTCTTTTTACATTTGTGACGTTCAAAGCTCATCTAGACCTGGAGTTTTATTCCATCCGAAAGCTCAACCAGGCGCTTCAACACGCAAACAAGCGTTCCCGTGGCACGGCTGGGCAGCATAACCAAAAGTACACCAGTGTCGAGAGATTTGAAGCCGCGGTGCATTTGCAGAAAGAAAATCTAAAAAAAATACAAAACAGACCCAGATCTACCACAACAGGATGCCACTCGTGCAGCACCATTAGAGTTAGCTATATGTTTGAAAGCATGACAGCTGCAACTTCCGCCTCTGCGTAATTCATTTTTTATTTTTCAGTTCTTGCATAAGCAGATTTCACCAACATAATCAGCCAACTTGACAATTTGTTACTAAACAAAACAAAACAAAAACACACCCCTAAGAAAAAAGTTGATTTGACTAACTTCCGACTTCCAAAGTGGCAGAACAAGCTTGTGTCCATCATGTTTACCCATGGAAGCGTTTTCATTAGCACGTAAAGTTGGTTTATTTTATCGGGTTTCATTCTTTCTCCTTTGGAAACAGCAGCTGCTTCGTTAAAAGCCAAGCCTGTACGGGCACATTGGTGTTCTTGTTTTTTCTCATTTGAATGTGTTTTGACTATTTGCGTGCACACAGTACAGTATGGTACCTGTTGCTACATAGATGCGATCCAGGTGACCTTCCTCTCTCTCTGTTCCTCCCTCCCTCTGGAGCTGCAGAAGCCCTGCTCCATGGTGATGTGTTATTACTCAGCTGTTTCAGTCACACCCACTCCTCCCCACCTCCCTTTCTGCGACTTATAAGCAGCCAGAAGCCCTAAAATACAAGCGGTTTGCTGAAAAGGTCCCAGAGAGGGCTGTCTTGCGGGGAGCTAAGGGACACCAGAAGACGGTCGGTCGGCTGTGGGGACTTTCTGCAAAATAACACACTTCTGTGTTCCTGTGAGCTGACAGTGACAACAGCAGCCTTCATCACAGCGCTGAAGGCAGAGACTCGAAACCAGCCTCACATCCTCAGACGTCTACTGTAATAGGTAAGCCAACGAAGGATTAAACTTTGTGATTTGAACTTACACAGAAAATTCATCCTGTTAGTTTGTTTTAGTCTCTTTATTATTCAAAAGCAGCACCGACGTCGTCAGAGACCCATCCAACAATGACTCTTTGTCCCCTGGGGACCTGCATGCAATCGTTCCCCTCAATGGAGTCCTTTGAGATTTATCCATCTATGCTTTTGATGGAAGTCGGCGAGTCAGAAACAGTTTGTTTTTTTTATCAACCCAAGGCAAGCACAGTGGACCATTTCGTGTACGTTTCAAAAATAAAGGGTTTTGTTCCGGGGGAATCTTTCCCGTGGCTCATTTTTCAGTCTGTCAGAGTCGCATGTGACCGTAGCTCATTAATACATCACCAAGCTGACTCCTCGGAGAGCAACGGTTGACCACGACGAGGAAGCCGGAAACGTTTCTGAATATTGAAACGATAGTGGGAATTTTTTTTTCTTTTCTTTTGGGGCGGGGGGAGTCAAGGCAACAGCTCATTTAATTTCAGACAGCATTAAATGTTTGATTAACTCGACACCAGCTCTCACTGTAAGAGCAACAACTTCCTGTTTTTTGGTACATTTGCTATTTTCGACAAAGCCGATCTTTGGGAAGGTGTTATTGACCCAGAAAAAAAAAACACTTAAAGCTGTCGCTTACCAGGGGTTGAGAAGAAAATAGCGAAGATTGGAAAAGCCACAAGGAATACTGCCGTTCTAAACAAGCAGCCCGTTGCTACACACAGTACGGTTCTGCCCACTCACTGTCATTGGGAATACAATTTATTCGTTCAGTAGCGCCACACAAAGAGCGCCGTTTCCCTTCCTGGAGGCAAGCATCTGAGAGAGAAGATGGTATAAAACAGAACGGGTGTGTTCGAAAGTTGGCCGAAGACAAAGGATAAAAGTGTTTATTCTGTTTGAGCTACTTTAAATAGTAGCTAAATAGAACGACAATTTTTCTGAGGAAAATCTTTGAATTGTACCAATGCAGTTACTGTCTGAGATAATCCTTGAAGCTGCTGCCAGTGGCTCATTTGGGTCACCATGACAACCACGCACCTAGGTCCCTCGCTCCCTTGCAGCACCCTTAATAAGACAGGCAGACAGAAATGTAGACGAGAAAGCAAACTTTGCTCAAAGAGTCACTGTGAAAACGACGAATCGTATTGAAAACATTCCTGAACTGTGGGTGGTAGAAGCATCTGGTGGTTAAACATTACAGTTTTTATTTGTTTACAGTGTTTTGTTTTGTTTTTTGTAGGGGATGTGACAAGTTAAAAAAGACCCTTAACTTCCTGTTTTGAGAAAAAAAACTCTGAACTCAGATACAATGGAAGTCAATGGAAGTTTTGGTTGTCTGCACTCTTAAGGGGGGATTTGAGGAAAAACTGCAAGTTGTACAGCACTGGGTGGAAGAAGACGAAAAATATCTGCTTTTTGATGTATGAATTGTAAAAGAAGTGTAAAAAAAATTGTGGGAGATTAAAAAAAAGGGAGCATTTAACGATTTTGGAAAGTTCAGACAGCTTAAAAGTCAAATACATCATGTGAGTTAAACATGCTGTAGTAAAATGTACAAAAACCAGAAAACCTAAACTACAGCTGTGTAAAAACTGCAAAACATATAAAAAATGACAGCTCAGGTATGTAAAGTTCAACTTTCTGTGCCTTGTTTAAACTCTGAATGATGTTTTTATTATGATGTGAGCCTGAGCTATACAGCTCCAAAGAAAACTCAGTTTTCTCCCTCTTTTTGCCAAAATTCTGTTGTTGTCTATGGGGAAATCTTTCACTTTTTTCCTGATTGAGCTGCACTTTTTAGTTTTTTTTTTACATGGGTTTCTTCAAAGTTGAGGGAGAAATAGCTAACAGACAACCGTGATGGAAATATAAAAATTAATGGCTGGATAGCAATAGGCTATTTCAGTGCTTATTTATTGGAACGGCAAATAATACATGCTTATAAATCAACATAGAAGGTGTTAGTAAGCTGTTTTTGTAATGTACCTCAGTTTAACTTGAGTCATAGCTGGCCACAGATATGTTCATGCAAATACTCGTTTCTCTAATGTACATCAGCAAATCAGCATAAGGGTTCTTTTTTATCGTAAAATGTAATATCTGAAGTATCATGGTGCATCATTTTGAAACAAAAAAACATCTGAGTTCACGTTTTGGAATCTGATCAGTAACACCTGGGTTTGGTTCCATCATTTGCATGCTGCCTTCCTGTGTGCGATGAGGAAGTTTACTGAAAAACACAGTCGAGAAATGAGTCCTTAGCCGTCGTTTCTTTTCTTGCAAAATGTGTCGCTAAAAATCCCTCGCCCGTGTCCAGGTGACGTGCGCTTGTGGCGCTTTGAGAGTTTGATAAGTTATTAGACTCGCAAAGCGTGAAGGGGGAGTTGTTTGTCCTTCCGGGTCTCCAGCTCACCTTTAACAAATGGATCAGCACAGGAAAAACGGCGACTGATTTGCCCATACGTGCTCGGGTGTGGGTTTATATTCATATCAGTGACAAAAAACATTCTAATATAACCACTAAAAGTGTCAGAGAGGAAGCAGTGAGCTGACAGCTCCATGAACCAACAGCCTAGCTGTCCTTGAAGGAGTACAAACCGTACATGCATTCATGTTTAGTTGTGCCAGAGTTTTAAACTAAGATCAGTCTTTAAAATAACAATATCTTGTGAGAGTTCATAGTGGTCAGAGAATGTGTTGAGGATGACTCTCAGCTGCTTCCACATCAAACTTCAGCTGAATATGTGCACATATGGCTATGTCATAGCTATTTTTTGAGTTTGCTCAGGTCAGTTAGCTGGCAGCTTGGATTGGGGTTGATTCCAAAAGTTAATGAGTTGTACATGTACTACTGATGATTACCGACTGGGAGTTTCACTCAAGTCTCTCCTGTGGTTTCTGAGACACCAAATTTTAGCTCAGTATCTGTAAAACCGGCTGAGTTAGAGCCATTTCTGTGTTTGCTAAGGCCGCTTAGCTGTGGCAGCCATCTTAAATTGGGTTGGCTCCAAAGGTTAATCCGTTCTAGATGTCCATCCAATGATTAATTTCTGAGAGTTTCAATAAAATCTGTCCAGCGGCGCATGAGATGTTTTGCTGACATGACAGAAAATGAACACAGGCACACAAACACTGACACGGGCAATAATGAGCCACTAAACTGAATCTTAGCCTTCGGCCACGAAAAGGCATTTCAAATAATACCTGTTAATTATTGTCTTTATTTTTGTCTCTTTCTCACCTCAACAGGTCGAACTATCAGCTGGGAAGATGGGATGCTTTGCATTCCTCAAAGTCACGATGTTTGCTTTCAATGGCATCATCTTTGTAAGTAACTTTCACGGCGTGATTAACGTGTCTTCGGTTTTTATTTCTTTTTTTTTTTACTCCTGTGCGCTTGGACTTTATGCTGCCGTGTGGATGTTGAGCAAACCATGCAAATGAAGTAGGAGGACACGTGTAACAACACAAACACAATATCCTTTTCATACAAACACAAAAGAAAGAATTTGAATAAAACATAAATGAGCTACCAGTTAGAGCTGCACTTCTGCAAAATTAAAATTACTGGATGGTTGGTTATTTTTTCCCGCTAATAGTTGTGCAACATAGCAGAAGTAGGAAGTATGAATTTCCACTGCAGGATTTCACACACACAATATGTATATATATATATATATATATATATATATATATATATATATGTACAAAGTTTAAAACGTGAAAAAAGTGATAATTGCACATGATGTTGATTCGGCATCGAGGGTGTTGGTGATCGGCGGGCCTTATTAAACACTGCAGCAGACGAGCAAAGATCAGCAGATTTTACTGTAGATTCTGAGGCTTTTTCATCTCCTCTCCTGAACTTTTTCTTCTGAGCCACAGAACCCAGATGAAGCAGAATGCAATAAAGATCAGACTGAACGAGAGTGTGTTTTAACTTTACTGGTTCGAGCTAAAGTTCGACTCCGAACGTCCCCTGAGCTGAAGCAAACGGTGACAAGGAGCGATGTTTTGTGGGATAGTTATGAAGACCGGGGAGAAAAAAGGCAAAAGTCTTCATCCAGGCTGGGCTAATGGCTAGCCAAACGAGGGCCCGTTGTTAATTGTTTTTTAGGCTAACGAAACAACTCTTTCCCAAAAGCGACATATTGGTGTCATAGAGCGCTACACTAGCTAATAATTAACCTCTACACTTTTGCATGACACTGTTTAGTGTGACATTGTTTCCGAACAATGTCTGTGTTTCTGTGCAAACGTAGATGTGCAGAGCATAAAAATCATGTATATGCTAATGCTTCTGAAATGCTAAAGTAAATCAGTGACATGCAGATGTGTAGCGGTTTAGTAACGGGTAATGTAGCCGTCTTTCACGTGGCTATGTCCTTTTTGGAGAAAGCGATGTTTATAAAGCCTGAAAACCATTAACAACAAGCTCTTATCAGCCATTAGCTTAGCCTGGATGAAGACTTTTGCCTTCTTCTCCATACTCCGGGCTTTCCGACTGATTACACGGCTCACAGAACATCCCTTCAAAATTGACTCAAATCTATTCATTATTCTGTTTCCTGTTTCCTACCCCCCCTCCACCCCTCCCATTTCTTCTCACTAATGTTGTCTGGAACGACAGCAGTGCACAGTCTGAACCTCGGGTGCAGGCACACGAGCGATCAGTGGTTCGTTTCCAGCAGATCCAGCTTCTTAGCGAAACACATTAACCAGGTCATGTGGTTTTAAGAACAACTTGGCTCAAACTAGTCGCTCATATTTCGTAAAGAAATATGACCCCAGCCTCTTGCATTATCTGTGTCCATGTGTTTATTCGGAAACCCACACAACGTTTTCCACCTACAGCTCAGACTTATTTCCTGCAGCCTGCAAATAAATGCCATTTGAGGACAAAATGCAAAAAATTGAAAAAAAAAGCACAAATTAATGTACACAGAGGAACTCAGATCAAATGACTTCTGCTTTCTGTGATGTCAGTAGAAGGTGTGCACGCTTGGCCTACTTATATTTGTGTACAGTCAAAATTTTATTGAAACAACAATTTGACAGCAAAATAGCAAAAACAAATAGGAATACTGACTATGGCATATTGTTGTATGGGTAGTAAAAATATATCTAAAGTAAGTTTGATTCTATTTTATAGAAAAGTCTGGCTACTAACTTAAAAGAAAACCAAACAGTGTAACTATTACTGGCATCTAGTGGTCAACATGAAGGAAGCATTCACCTCAAATTACCTTTTTTTTTTTTTCCCTGCAAACTACATCTTTATCGGCAGGCGAAATGATCTGATCAAGAGAATTTAAGAAACTTCGTGGTCACGATTTTTCCTTTTGTTTCATCTTTTCTTCCCCTCCCGTTTCAGCTGGCTGGTGCTGCCATCATGGGCGTTGGGATCTGGGTGAAGGTGGACAGTGGCTCCGTCCTCAACTTTCTTGGCAAAATTGACGGCATGCCATCAGAGCTCAGTCAGGTGCTCAACGTGGGCTACCTGTTGATTGCCATCGGCGCCCTGCTGGTCATCATCGGCTTCCTCGGCTGCTGTGGAGCCATCAGGGAGAACAAGTGCATGCTGCTGCTGGTAAGCTGCTGTCCCGCTACTTTAAAGAACGAGTGTAATGGGGTTTTGGTATCCCCTTGTTTGGTTTCCACAGACATGGTGTCTATAGATGTCTACTAACTCTCACTGTTGAAATTAACTAAAATCCACCGTGTTTTATGACAGGGGTCACCAACAAAACTTGCTGGGGGCAAGTAGGTAGTTAGGTAGGTCTGCAGTCTGTTCAGTTTGTCATTGTTTTCTCAACCAAACAACGTCCATGTTTTAATGCAAATGTCTATCTCCTGAGGCTGCTGGACGTATCGGCCTGCCAGGAGCTGATACAGACTCACTGATCCAGTGGACTGATACATTCATACAGATACATACAGACTCTGAGAATCAAAAACAACAGACTCATTAGCTACATAAAGACTTGCTGGGTGCACGGTTTAGTTTTGTGCCCGACTGAGACAGACTAGCTGCAGACAAGTGACACATTAAAGGAAAATCCTTAATAAAGTTTAAGTCACAAACAGCATGCTGGCGTTGCTTATTATTGTCTGGAACTGCAGTGAAGAGGTTCTTCCTACAGATATTCCGTTTTGATGTATTTATAGAAATGGACAACGCTGTTTATTTGCTGTAGCAAACATACGTCTTTGAGGACGCCGTCTGATCGAAGTACATCAACATTCTTGCTCAGTAACATGCACATGTCCGGTCTTTTTCCTTCAGTTCTTTTTCATCGTGTTGCTGGTCTTCATCGCAGAGGTCGCAGGAGCTGTGGTGATTCTGGTCTTCCGACCGGTGGTAAGTTCCTGAAGAACCTGTCCAAGCGAAGGATATTCATAACCAGAAAGTTGCAATGAGAGGAGGAAAATTCTTGTGCTTGTTTGTCAGGCAGATAAGCTGTTTATGAATGTCGGCAAAGCAGCAGTTAAGAGCATCCAGAAGGATTACGGGACAAATTCTGACATTACCGGACTCTGGAATAGTATGATGGACACGGTACATTAAAAAAAACAAAAACTTTCCTTCTAAACTAATGATGAGTTCTGCCTGCTTCCACTTCCACCAAGCTTTCTGTAACATTCTCTCTCTTCACAGTTAAAATGCTGTGGATTCAACAACTTCACCGACTTTGAGAATTCCCCCTATTATAATACTCACAACTCGTCATACCCACCACAGTGCTGTCGGAAAACCAACGACTCATGTAGTCACAATGAGGTTCAGCGTGAAGTATGTACTTTTTATTCTCATGGACAAAATACCACCCATACACATAATTCAGTTAGTCAACTTACAATAACTCTGCCTCTGTGCTTTGCCCTGTTTATTTGTAGGTGAAAAAAGATATGTGTCACACCGAAATGATAGTCAGGGACTCGTATCACATTTCAGCCAAATACACGGGGGATTTTATTGACACAACTGCTCATCATTCAGCTCTACCCCAAAATCCCAAAGTATCTTTGAGACAGGGCGTATTTATACAGACAAAATACATTGGTGTATATTGCATATTTCTGACCACTTACATAACTCCTGCAACACTTACAGGAAACCAGCCAGAACAGCTGGTTGAGTCTGGGTCAGTGTAGCCCAGACTCAACCCAGAACGAGCACACTGTTTTCCTAGGAAATTGTTCTGTCACTATGAACAATCTGTTATCACAAACCCACTGTTCTGGAATGTTCCTGGCAATAACAACCAGTTACTCTTTACACACCAGCATAGCTCCTGTTTACCCTTTTCTTCTTCCATATTTGGTAGAACCCACCTCCTCCTTCACCGCTGGTTACAGGGTGCTTTCCAATGATCAAGAATCTGATTGATGACAACACAGTAGTGATTATCGCAGTGGCCCTCGGGATTGCAGCTCTGGAGGTACGACATTAACCTAGATTTAGGCTAAAACTGATCACTGGGGGAAGATGAATTTGCTGTTTAATGTCCCATCTCATACTTGTTTTACTAATATATGCTTCTTTCAGATATGCGCCATGGTTGTCTCAATGATACTTTACTGCAGAATCAAGTCCACAATGGCCTAACTACAGTCAGTAAAGAATCCCGTTAATCACCGAAATCTCTACTTCTCACCTTCTGCTGCCTTACCATGAAGGACAGAAGATTTGTGCAATCGACAGCAACTGGGTAACTTTTTAAAAAAAGAAAAAGGAAAAGAAAGTCTATTTACTAGAGTTAGTGAATGTAAAGTTTGTATTTCTTGCAAAAACTTGTCTTGATAAAACTAGCTACACACTAGTCCTTGGACGTGTCAAGGAGCGCTTGAAGATTTAACGCACAGCCAGTTAAGGAGGAATTACATGATGCAGTTTCTGTAATAATGAAACAAAAACTGGTATATGTGTTAGAGACAGGAAGCCCTGCAGTGATCTTTTTTAAAAATCTTACTATAGGTTGTAAAATGGAAGTACAATGTTAATTTGTATGTTGTAAAGTGATTTATACCACAATAAAGGCAATATTTCCAAATAAAATGTTCAGTGTTTTTTTGGTCCTGTCAAGTTCCTAAATCAGTTTATTGCATTTGTACTGTTTTTGAAAAAATTCTGAATATAAAAAAGCAACAAAGTGCCAGTAAAAATAATCTACAAATCATTGGTTCCTTGGTTTTCGCAATTTTGTGGTGCACTGTGTTTGTACTTGAAACCAACCAGAATGGTCCCCCGAAGTCCAGTTTTATGACTTGGAAACTCAGAGATTCAGCCTTAAAATGCAATATTGCTTCTTTGCACATAACTGCTGATAGCTGCAGTAATAAACTTTCATTTCTGCTGTTTTATTTCTCAGGCCAGATTAGTAAACATGTTGCCGCAGTGTTTGAATGGACCCATCCTATCCTGCCATTCATTTAAACTATGATGGGCCTAATTTTGGTCTTAAAGAAATAACTGATTCAAAAACTTTAATGAATAGTTTCAACTTCAACTCTTCAAAGACAAAAGACATACAGGATAAATAGAATATTTCCTACAAAAACTACAAGGAGACACTTTATTCTATTTTAGAAATTAGGTCAATTAAAGAGGGACAGTTTCCTAGTGTTTGGAAAACTGCAGAAATCAGTATTCAGATCTGGTGAGAACTTTTATTAGTACTTAAAGACTTGTCAGTATTTTGTCTGTGGTACCAAAAATCTGAACAGCTAGTTTCAGATTTTTGGTATTCCCCCCCTCAGTAAAGCACATTATACAGCCTCACAACTCGATTCCCCTGAGAGGCCCCTCCATGGCACTACTGCAGTGGCTAAATGCAACGACCACATGAAACACTGGGTGCCTTGAAATGACCGGCGTACTCACCCTAACCCCTTAAATGAAAGGGGCCTAGTGACAGCGCATTGGCTGGCACAGAAAAAAGTGTGGGCGACGACACGGCATGTCATTTTTTTCAATAAATTTGTTCTTGAAAAGTTATTTTGTGAGTAGTTAAATGCTTAGAAAAGTTTGATAATCACAACAACATATATGTTTATAATAATAATAATAAATAATTGCTAATCATGTCATAATTTTTTTGCAAGACTTTGGTTAATATGTCCTTAGTTGAAAGTGGGATGTAGTGTATATACAGGGCTTAGGTTGTCCCTCTCGCCTACGGCCCCCATGATGTCTAGAATTGGCTCTGAGCACGCCTGTAGCCTGTTTACCAGCTCCTCTACTGATCAACTCTGACACCGGGTAAAATCAAGTTTTTCTAAGAGTAAGTGTGTAGTATCACAGTATTATTTACATAATTTAAATGAAAAAAACACCATTTGCTAAAAACAAAACAAAACAAAAAGCACTTGTTAAAGGGCACTAGGTTGAGTTACAACAAATCTAGGAGATAGTCTCTATTAAACGTCAGAGCAGAGAGGTGTTTTTGAAATGACTGAAACCTTCTGCAGTCCAGATCCAGGTGTTGGTGATGGATCAGGTCTGCGGGAGGCTGATAGAGACTTTGGTCGGGTTTCTTTCGCCAAGATGAGGTGGAGTGGAAAGTAAGCAAGTGAAGATGAGTGGATGTTAGCTTAGTGGTTAAAAATAAAAAGGGCTCGGCTTGGGGTTGCTAGGTAACAGGGATTGTGATGCAACAATCCCAAGGTTTTTGAAACAGGTCATTTTGCAGACACCAGTAAACATTGCCAATAAATGGTTGGGTGTTTTTTTGTGCTTGGACTGTTTCTAGAAGCAGTAGGTACCCAAATGGAAGCACAAAAACATGCAAAAAGTGTATTTTGCATAATAGGTTCCCTTTAAATCTCCCTCTCCCTTTAATTCTCCCTCTTTTTTGTGTTGTTGTAAAATTAAAGTAGAATAGTGGGCGGCGCATTTTCAGCACCACAGTTATGTGAACAGAGAGAGCGACAGCCAAAGACAAGCGTTTTATTTTACTAATAACAGACTTTACCACTGATAAACACAGAAATTTCATCTAATATCTGTGGAAAAAGACGACCTTCATGTAATGGGTCACAGGTGTAGCCGCGCCCTGATGATTAGGCCTCCATAAAAGGGAGGCTGCTAGGTTTGTTGGTGTTTGCTCCTGTGAATGATCAGGTGTTGGGTCCACATGCTCTCTGTTGGACAACTGTGGTAGGTGAAGAGAAATTACTTTCAGATTAATCATTTTAGTAATCGAACGCTGATGTGTTGTTTTTATACAGGGTCGCAATTTTAACATGTTTTGAGCATCTGAGCGTGGGGTATTCAACGCTGCAGAACAACTGCCTGAGCTGAACATGGATTTTTATGATGCAGGTATGCAGTGTTTTAAACTGGTTTTAGAAATTTAATTTAAGTATTTAGTAACTTTTGTGTTTTTTAGTTCCATTTGCTGCGGCCTGCTGTCCTTAGTTGTGTTTTCGTTTTATCAGTCCGCCCTGTTTCTTTGGGATTGTTGTTTGATGTCTGTGAGGCCGGGCTAACTATTTTATTTTTTATTTTTTTGTACAGTTTTTTACTTTTGGGCTCACTTCCCTAATAAAATATTTCAAGTTGCTGTTTTAAATGCTTGAGACCCGACCCTATCTGCTGTGTTACTTTGGGTTAGGGTGTGCATGTGATTATTTTGCAGTGAGTCACTAAATAAGTTTGCCGAGGAGGGTTTTTACGTGGGGTTGTCTGCCTGAAGAGTTTTTTATTATTTTTTTATTTTTTTACATCGGGTCTACAGGAATAACAGCGACTGGATGAAGTTGAATGGGAATTCCTTTTAATTTGTTATAATAAATATTGTTCGACTTTACTGGTTTCGATTATTCTTCCTATACCTGCGGGTTGGAACATTCGTGTTCATGAGTGCTGCAGTTCCTTACATAAATTGGGTCCATATGAGCCTTACACATTTTCAGACCTTTTCAAACATTGAAATGTTGAATTTTTCAGAAAGATTACATGTCACTTTAAATGTGTATCAGTCGTTTCAAACTGTAAAAGATGAATGAAGATACTAAAGCTATTAATCTTGCACCTTATGTGCTCTCTTTAATGTATTTGTGTGATATTTTATTGTAAAATATCGTCTCTAATAACCCCCTGGCGCCTGTTATTACGTTACATTGTATCCTATTGTACTGTTCTGTATCCTGCATCTCAAAGACTTAAAAAAAAAAAACCTGACTACAAAAAAAACTTTCACTTTCGGTATTTACCTCTGCTGCAGCAGCTGCTCAGCTCAATACGTCATGTGCTGTCGTGTTTTTACTCATCAGGTGAAACCCTTTCTTCGAGGATTTCGATTAACTGTAAGTTTGAATGTTTCATACACAAGTTTTATCTTTAGTAACTTTGCTGTTTTTTTTTTGTTTGTTTGTTTCTGCTCTTTAATGTTTGAAGAACATTGCTTTTCCCTCCCGCTCAAAGCAACACTCGTGTGGTTGACGACACTTGTATGATTAGTGATTAACAGAAGAAAAACAAGAATAGTGAACAGTTTAGGTTTTTGTTCATCACGTTAGTCGTATTTTTCAGTCAAACTGTCGTCAGCCACAGCGACTCATGGCGACACATTTCACAATAAAACGGTAAAAATAACAATGGTGCTTTAAAAGTTTTTTTTTTTTTTAATTTTCAGGTTGAGGGCTTATATTGTTAGTAAAATAGTTTAATGATGCGACGCAGGAGGATTTTTGTGAAGCGCGTATCTAGGCTTGTATTGATGACGTACGGAGTGACGTTCGAGGCTACGCTAGCGAGCAGTACCACGTGACCGGTTCAGTCCTGAACCGGTCACGTGTTTGTTTTTTAATAATTAATAACAAACGTCAAAACACTGACAAAGAAGAAAAGAAAAAACAAACATGTCATGAGGAATTTTAAACGTACTGTGATCTGTTATAAATTTAGTTTTTTTTGGATTATTGGATGAGACAATGAGATGATAATTCCACTTCAAGTCTTTCATGAAGATAGAAAATAAAGGACTGTTATTGCTAAACAGTCCTTTTATTCAACTCAAAGCTTCTCAAACCAGTCATGTTATTCTAATCCATCTGTTGTACATTTATAGTCCACTTGATGGCGCAAATGAAGCGCCATGTTGCGTCGGATCGTGAGTCGAGCTATTTGATGGAAAGCCTCACTGCATCATGAAGTTTCATCTCATCATCTCTACTAGTTTCAGACTTGAGTTGCTCTTTTGGGATGCGTTTTTCTATTTAGTGCTCTGTTGCGCAATATCTCCATTTGTGAATAAACATTTTTCCAAGTTAAAATAAATTGCAAACTAAAAATTCCACTTTTTTATATATTAAAAAAAAAAAATTCCAAATTTCATAATTGTTGTTGCCAGCTGGGGTACATCCATCCCCCAAAAGGTCTCCACATTCCACCTGAGAAGGAGATAATCTAAATGTTCCACCTCACTGTCACAGAAAGTAGACCTTTGATGTTTTTTAAAATTTACTTATTTCACTATATGAGAAATGTATATACATACAATTCTTTCTAATTATACTTTAACCAATTAAATATGTGCATTCATATGATGCATTTTAATCTGATGGAGGGGAATTTTTTTAGCAGGATTTTAACAAAATATGATGGCTATTTTCTTGTCACAAAATTCAAGGATTTAAATATCTCAACTCTGAGTGCAACATGTCTTCTCTAACCATTGACTTTAGAGGAGCAGGCATTACTTTTATCAGCTATTGTAACTCCCTGGAGTACAGATCATTCATAAAATGTTATACTGCCCAAACACTTTTGGAAAACAGATCCTGTCTAGCCTTTTCATCTATATATATTTTCTTTTACAGGGCACACATAGTACTGGGGTCCTGTGGGGTTTAAAATTATGTTTGTAAAGTAATTTTCAATAGAGAAGAACCTGTTACTGAAAGTCAAGACAGTTTCTTATCTAACCTATTCAAAATCACAATAAAAGGTGCACTCCTTCAAGGTTTTGAAGTATTAAATTGGGTATAATATACCAAAAGGACATTTTAAGTTTAATGAATACCTAAATAGAAAGCAGACATCCAAATGCAGCCTTAAAGATGAAGCCAGAACAGGATGAGCATCACTTTACATTTATATAGGAGCCCCTTTATACTTTTGACATCATTTGTTAGTTTCTGTCGGGTCGCTGAAAATGTCAAACATTTTGTCAAGTTTCCCCATTTTCAAATATTGTATTTGATTTTATTTTTGTTTCTTTTTAATCATAATTAAAGATAAGTTATTTACACTTTATTTGCTTTTTTAAGCCTTTATATGTCTGAAAGCTGCACAGTAAGAATAAATTCAGTCCCCTTTGAATCCTGAAGAGCCTCTGTTTCAGCTGATGGAAGCTTCCAGTCAACGTCAACTCGGTGTCAACGAATGGAAATGTTGCTCCATCATCATGTGTTTGCTGGGCCTCATGTGCGTTTCCTCTGCAGACGAAGGTCCAAAGTGTGTGTGAGCTAATGTCAATTCATCAGCATGGACCAGTGTGAGGACAAAGAGGAGTGTGTCCTGCCTTCTAAAACCGCTCTGTCTAAAGGAAATGGGAGCAACAGCAAAACTAAGAGGTCAGATGATGATCTCTTACTGTCCATGAATCTTCTTTGTGTCAGAGCTCAGCCCTAAGCTGTTTTTATTCACAGAAATCAACCTGGACCCAGCTGTGTGTCATACAAGAGTGATAATTCAAAGTTTCTTAGTGTTAACTTTGAATCAGACCAGGGTTCTTCTGCTGAGAGGTGCGTTATATGTAAACATTGTAACTGTATAAAATGTAACAGTCAGTTTGAATTTCCATCTAACTTGTGTTTAATGTGAGCACAGCTTTAACTTTGCATACATTTTTACATATGTGAAGTAATCAGCTGGGGGGTGGTTCCGACTTTTGCTTAGAGATCAACTAAAGATACAGTTGTAGTCAGAAGTTCGTGTCCACTCGTCGTGGCTCAGAATGGCATCATTTTGGGCTTTCAGTAATTATTTTTAGCTGTTCTTTTGAGAAGTTATTTACACAAAAATTATACATACACGCTTAGCGAGTTGCATCATGACTGCATGCTTTCTGTAGTCATCAACAAGCTTGTGGTATTATTCTGGCAGATATTTGACTCTTCTTAGCAGAATTGGTGGAGTTCATTTAAACTGGTTGGTTTCCTGGCACAGACTTGGCTCTTAAGCATAAATCACAGCATTTCAACAGTGCTGAGGTCAAAAGCTTTGGCAAGACCATTGGAGAAGCTTAATTCTGAATTTTAAACCAGACTGCTGTTAAAAGAGGAGCGCTCTACTAAATGTTGCAACTGTGTAAACAAATAACAGTCAGTCTGTCGTGATTTTATTCTAATGTGTTTAATGTGAGCACAGTTCATGTTAACCCACATTTTTATGTTGGTACTGCATGTGAAACTGTGCATATATTGAACTTTTCGAACAATTTCTTCAGTCTCAAAGTTTGTTTAATCAGCACCTGGTGCTACTGACCGTTCAGAGCTGTAAAATAAACCAATATTCAGCACAATCTGTTGGAAAGCTTCAGTTTTTCAACAAGCTTCATCTGCCCATCACTTGCCCAAGCGCAAAGTAACCAGTTACCAGGTGTTGCTGAATGAAGAAAGATAGTTTTTGGGGAATGTGACAACACACAAACCTTTACCTTTTGTTTGTTTCTGTGTGAACAGCCAAAATGCGAGCTAATTCTTCATGATTCCTTCACAGAGTCGACCAGCAGGGTTCAGAGGTTTCCAGTGCCCAGTCTGCCCATCAGCATAAATCAAAACTGGACTTCATATTTATGGTCTGTATATGTACAGTGGGGTAAATAATAATTGATCTCCTGGTGATTTTGTAAGCTCAGTTTCAGACACACCTAGTTTCAGTTTGTTATGTGTGCAGCCCATCTGTCCACAGAAACAATGTATTTCATTCCATCTTCTCCAACATCATGGGCACAACCAAAAAGCTGTCAAAAGACATCAATATAGTAGATCTACACAAGGCTGGAATGGGCTACAAGGCCATCAGCAAGAAGCTTGGTGAGAAGGGGGCAACTGTTGGTGCGATTATTTAGACATGGAAGAAATATGAAATGACAGTCGCCCTCGGTGTGGAGCTCCATGCCTCACGAGATGAGGATGATCATGAGAAAGATGACGGATCAGTCCACAACTACGCAGGGGGAGCTTGTTAATGAGCTGAAGGTAGTCAGGACCACAGTCGCCAAGAACATCATTGGTTACATACTACGCTGTAATGGATTGGATTCTCGCAGCACCTCCATTATCCCACAGCTCAAGAAGACTCATTTTAAATTTGCCAGTGTGGTTAGATGAGGTTAAAATGAAGCTCTTTAGCATTGTGTTCGAAGGAAGCATTATGATGTGGAGTATGACCAAAGAACACCACCTCCATAGTCAAGGATAGAGGTGGAAATATTATCCTTTGGGGCTGTTTTTCTGCTGCATTGAGGGACCAATCTATGGAGCCATGTACCATTTAAAATCTTGGACAAGAACCTTCTTTCCGGAGCCAAAACATCGAAGATGGGTGATAGACAAACGTCAAACCAACAAAAAAGTGGCTAAAGAAGGAGCACATAAGGGTCATGGATTGACCTAGCCAGTCTCCAGACCTCAGTCCTTTAGAAAGTTTGTGGAAGGAGCTGTAGCTTTGAGATGCCAAATAGCAACTAAGAAACCTAAAGGATTTAGAGAGTTTCAGTAAAGAAGAGAGGCCTAAAATCTAGCCTGAGATGTGTCTAAACCTGGTGACCAACAACAAGAATTGTCTCACCAATATGCTTGTCAACAAAGAGTTTTCCAATAATTACTAAGGGATGTTTTGCTTGGGGATCAAAAATGGATTTCATTTAATGACGTGCAAATCATTTTATAACTTTTATGTAATGTTTTTTTGTTGTTGTTTGTTTTGGGTTTTTTTTTTTGTCACTGAAATTTCCGTCTCTCTATTTAAATGAAGATACCATGAAAGTTAGCAACGGTTTGTTTCTTTGTAGATGGGTGAACTTACAAAATCAGCAGGAAATCAAAACACATCTGCTTTTACAACACAGTCATCTCCATGCTGTGCTTTGTTGACTGTGTCTAACGTGGATCTGATGTTTTGTGTCATAATTTCAGCTGAAAATGTAATTTGTATACTCTTCTGTTCAGATGCTGGAGAACAGTATAGTCACTTTTGTGAAGAAAGAGCTGAGAAGGATCCAGTGGACTATAGATCCAGATTACCCAGAATGCTCAGAGAGTGAGATCGAGAATGAAAAAGTGTTGCAGGGTTTAAATGAAGAGCAGAAAAGGACCAGCAGGGAAGCATTTGTAAAAATCGTACAAAACGTCCTGAGGGGGATGAAGCAGGAGGAGCTGGCTGATCTTATGCTAAGCAGTAAGATGATTTCTTTAAAGTTTTAACCTACTGGATAAATTATGCTCATTTCTGTGTAGATGGAAGAAGAGATATTTAACACTGTATTTCAAGGAATGTAATGTTTCATTCATTTTATTTTCAGGTTCGTTTGCTACAGTTTGTCAGCGTAACCTTAAATATGGTCTGAAGAAGAAGTTCCAGTGTGTGTTTGAGGGGATTGCTAAAGCAGGAAACCCAACCCTTCTGAATCAGATCTACACAGAGCTCTACATCCCAGAGGGAGGGACTGGAGAGATCAATCGTGAACATGAGGTCAGGCAGATTGAAACTCTGAAAGCAGACAGACCAGAAACAACAATCAGACAAGAAGACATCTTTAAACTCCCACCTGGAAGACAGGAACCAATCAGAACAGTGATGACTAAGGGAGTGGCTGGCATTGGGAAAACAGTCTTAACACAGAAGTTCACTCTGGACTGGGCTGAAGACAAAGCCAACCAGGACATCCACTTCACATTTCCATTCACTTTCAGAGAGCTGAATGTNGCTGAAAGAGAAAAAGTTCAGCTTGGTGGAACTTGTTCATCACTTCTTTACTGAAACCAAAGAAATGTGCAGCTTTGAAGAGTTCCAGCTTGTGTTCATCTTTGATGGTCTGGATGAGNGTCGACTTCCTCTGGACTTCCACAACAATCAGATCCTGACTGATGTTACAGAGTCCACCTCAGTGGATGTGCTGCTGACAAACCTCATCAGGGGGAACCTGCTTCCCTCTGCTCGCCTCTGGATAACCACACGACCTGCAGCAGCCAATCAGATCCCTGCTGAGTGTGTTGGCATGGTGACAGAGGTCAGAGGGTTCACTGACCCACAGAAGGAGGAGTACTTCAGGAAGAGATTCAGAGATGAGGAGCAGGCCAGCAGGATCATCTCCCACATCNAGACATCACGAAGCCTCCACATCATGTGCCACATCCCAGTCTTCTGCTGGATCACTGCTACAGTTCTGGAGGATGTGTTGAAAACCNGGAGAGGGAGGAGAGCTGCCCAACACCCTGACTGAGATGTACATCCACTTCCTGGTGGTTCAGACCAAAGTCAAGAAGGTCAAGTATGATGGAGGAGCTGAGACAGATCCACACTGGAGTCCAGAGAGCAGGGAGATGATCGAGTCTCTGGGAAAAGTGGCGTTTGAGCAGCTGCAGAAAGGAAACCTGATCTTCTATGAATCAGACCTGACAGAGTGTGGCATCGATATCAGAGCAGCCTCAGTGTACTCAGGAGTGTTCACACAGATCTTTAAAGAGGAGAGAGGGCTGTACCAGGACAAGGTGTTCTGCTTCGTCCATCTAAGTGTTCAGGAGTTTCTGGTTGCTCTTCATGTCCATCTGACCTACATCCACTTTGATGTTAACCTGCTGGGAAAAGAAGGACAACAAAAACAAGAAACAACTTTATCCAAGTTTAAAAGCATATTTAGCAAACCAAAAGCTAAACCTCTCTATCAGTGTGCTGTTGACGAGGCCTTAGAGAGTCCAAATGGACATTTAGACTTGTTCCTTCGCTTCCTTCTTGGTCTTTCGCTGCAGACCAATCAGGCACTCCTACAAGACTTGCTGAGACAGAAAGGAAGTCGTTTACAGGCCAGTCAGGAAACAGTCCAGTACCCCAAGGAGAAGATCAGCCAGAATCTGTCTGCAGAGAAAAGCATCAATCTGTTCCACTGTCTGAATGAGCTGAACGATCATTCTCTGGTAGAGGAGATTCAGCAGTCTTTGAAATCAGGCAGCCTCTCCACAGATGAACTGTCTCCTGCTCAGTGGTCAGCTCTGATCTTCATCTTACTGTCATCAGGAAAAGATCTGGATGTGTTTGACCTGAAGAAATATTCTGCTTCAGAGCAGGTTCTTGTCAGGCTGCTGCCAGTGGTTAAAGCCTCCAACAAAGCTCTGTAGGTTTGCCTCCCCAACCTTCCTTATTTCGTTCCTTCCTACCTTTCTTTCTTTTCTCTCTCTTTCTCTCCTCTGAGCAGCTCTGCTTCTACTGCTATGGAGGAAGCTCATGTTAGCTACTTGTATCTGGACTTTTGTCCCTTTGGACACAAATCCACAGTCTAAGGCCAGAAAACTATCATAATCAACTTTCACCAGTTCTGTTTCTGTGCTGAAGTTCCTCAGATTATTGCTGTCCGAATGCTCACACAATTGACTTGCATCTGTTTCTTTTCCAAGAGATTTTGACATGAAGAAACATACTGTATCATCGTCTCCTCAGGCTGCGTGACTGTAACCTCTCGGAGAGAAGCTGTGAAGCTCTGTCCTCGGCTCTCTGCTCCCAGACCTGTGATCTGTTGGAGCTGGACCTGAGTAACAACAACCTGCAGGACTCAGGAGTGAAAGTGCTGTCGTCTGGACTGAAGAGTCCACACTGCAAACTGAAAACGCTCAGGTTCGATCCGTTTTAGTACAAGTTGATTTTTTTTTTTTTTAATTAAAATGAAAAAAATTCTATAGATTTTTTTATTTCAGTTTTTTTTTTGTTTTGGTTAATTCATATTATGTATTTACAGCACTGAGTCCACTTTCCTGAAATCATAAAGATTTGTTTTACAAATGCTGAACACAACACCTAGAAAAATTATTATTTTTACAGCTGTTTTACTTACATGTTTTTTAACCCTCCCATGGCCTCAGGGTCAAATGGACTCAAAGTTACAAAGGTTTCTCTTCCTCTCTTCAACTACGATGGCTTCAGGAGGGTTATGATAAGGGTTTCGATAATCTAATACTTGGTGTTTTCTCACTCTGTTTTTGATTGAATGTTTTTGTTTTATCGTCGTCTCCTCAGGCTGTGTGACTGTAACCTCTCGGAGAAAAGCTGTGAAGCTCTGTCCTCGGCTCTCTGCTCCCAGACCTGTGATCTGTTGGAGCTGGACCTGAGTAACAACATCCTGCAGGACTCAGGAGTGAAAGTGCTGTCGTCTGGACTGAAGAGTCCACACTGCAAACTGGAGTCGCTCAGGTTCGAGCCGTTCTGCTTCTCATTCAACAGCTCAGCTTAAAGTCTCTGTCTTGCCATCATTTCAAATGAAATTTCTGGAGAAACTCAGGTGTCACACAGTAGAATAATGTTCATTAAGTTTTATTTAAGTTTGTTTTATTTTCTCCCAATTCGCCCCTAGATTATCTCTACGTTCAGACTTAAAATCTCAAGACTCTTTGAAGAATGTGCAGTGAATCTGATGCAGACTTTATCTGTAGCTTCTGTTCTCACATACATTGAGGTCTTTCCTAACCAGTATCTTAATGGGCTGCGACTGCTGGCAACAAGTTGGGGAACAGCATTCGCAGGGGAGTCTCAAGAAGGTCTCATGTTTCTCAGGGGGTTCTCAGTTTCCCCGTTTGAGTAGCAGAGGCTCACAATATCTCCTAATAGTCACAGAGGCGTTGCATGTGTCCCTTATCCATATTAAAAGCCCAAAAGAGCTGTATTTTGACATGTGCATGGGAGCTCAGCTCTGACAGAAAACATCCAAAGTGGTCAATGAAAGCATGTAGATGTTCTAAAATGCAGTTTTTAAGGTGAGTACACAAGAATGAGCTGCGATTTTCAAAATCTGGCTGCACATAAAAGCCACTCGGCTTACTGGTGACTTGGTTGTAAGTCAAGTTTTAGCCGCAGGCCAGTGTCAAACAGTCCCAGCCCAGTGAGATACTGTCTGTAGGTGGAGTCAGAGATGCAGTATGTTGCAAAAACAAATGAGGCATTATGCAAAATGTGTGCTGTGGAACTTGTTATACTTTAGTTTCATCACATCAGCAATTCTGAATGAGTTTTTCATGAGTGCAGAGAGCGCTCATCCAAACATTCACTTCCTTGGATTACATCTGAGCTCAGAATGTTCTCTTTTAAAAGTAGAAGTTTAAAGGTCTTTTAAACTTGCCCCATTTCTTACATAAAACACTGTAGACACATAAAAACTGATGACCAGACGCTTCTGCTTCTTACTTACGGTTCAGTAACCTTTTCAGTATGACTTATTTTCGCACAGTGACTGGACTGTATGTTTGAGGCTTACTTATTTTTGACATGAAGAAACATACTGTATCATCGTCTCCTCAGGCTGCGTGACTGTAACCTCTCGGAGAGAAGCTGTGAAGCTCTGTCCTCGGCTCTCAGCTCCCAGACCTGTGATCTGTTGGAGCTGGACCTGAGTAACAACAACCTGCAGGACTCAGGAGTGAAAGTGCTGTCGTCTGGACTGAAGAGTCCACACTGCAAACTGGAGTTGCTCAGGTTCGAGCCGTTTTGTACATTTTTCAAAACTGCATCTTCATACAGCCTTCTGTCATGTAATAGTTGCAAGCATCCAGCAGGAAGATTTTAGATGTAACTGAATTCAGTTCAATTAACTCCTTTCTGGGCCGCGGGGAGCTGGTGCCTATCTGCAGCCATAACTGTGCGAGAGGCGGGGACACCCTGGACAGGTCGCAAGTCCATCACAGGACAGAGAACATGACGCTACATTTTGTATACGTTGTTTTCATCATGTCAGCTATTTTGTATGAGGTTCTTGCATGGCTGTTCACATGCACTCACTGCTTTTGTGGACTACGACATTGGCTGGATAACCTCAGCAGGTTTATAGGGAGTGAATGCTGGAGACATTTGTCTCTGCACGTGCAGACATGTTTATAATTTACTACAGCTGAACTGTATTAAAATGGCTTCATTTCCCTTCAAACCGTTTTCATTTCAAACTGTTGTAGAATGAAAAAAAAAAAATAATACCAGCAAATTTTATGAACACTCTTCTCTTATACTAATTTTCTGATTTCTTGTTTATTTCTTTAGACTTCGATTTTGTAACCTTTCAGGGAGAACTTGTGAAAGTCTGTCATCTGTTCTCAGCTCCCAGCCGTGTTGTCTGACAGAGGTCGACCTGCTCAACAACAACCTACAGGATTCAGGGGAGAAGTTGTCTGGAGGACTGAAGCAATCCAACTGGACACTTGAAATTTTTAGGTAAGGATTTGTCAAACAAGAACAAATATGCATGCGAATGGTTCACTGATTTGCATTAAATCAATTTGAGCTAGGTTTTATTAAATACATACAATATGTATACACTGCTCCTCCTGAATCTGAGGTTTGACAATCCATCAGGGCCTCCCTTCCGACACCTTGGAGTAAACTTTCTCAAGGAGCTCGACAAGTGTGATTCAGAATGACTGAAAAAGAAAAGAGTCAAGGTGTTGCAGTGGTCCAGTCAAAGTCCAGTCCAGTCAAAACTACTGAGAGTTATTGCCACTAAAGGAGGTTCCACAAGCTGTTGATTTAAGAGGTGGACTTTGTTTTCCACACATAGCTTATCCATTTTAGCTTTATTTTCTTTTTTTTTAATAAATAATGACACTGCGGGATCTGTTGCACATTTCTGTTTCACCTGATGTTAGGTTAGAATAATTTTAGAAACTGGTGAAAACCAGATTAGGAATGCAGACTTACACAAGGAGCAAGATGGGGGGGGGGATAAAGATTTTATTAATAATTAAAAGCAAAACGTTGACAAGACAGCATGATAATGAAACACTAGGAGCACGAGGGGAAAACCAGATAATGCATGAGAGTACACAAAGGCTGAGTGAGGGGAAAAATCAGAGTATAGATGGACTGGAACTGATGAGGTGATTGGTGACCGTACTTATACAGCACCTTTTTAGCTAACCAGGCCACTCAAAGCGCTTTACAACACAATCTGTGCCCTCATTTATCCATCAACACACATCCATATAGCACTCTTCTACAACTTAGCAAGGCTAATCTAAATAAATCATTCTGTAGAGACTAATCAGTGCTTTACATCACATTCATACACTGATGGGGCACATCGGTGGCAGTGGCACGGACACTTCGATGTGTGACTGCTGCCAGGCATTGACCCTCCACCTTTCGATGGACAATGACTGCTGTAACCACTGAGCCACAGCCGCCGCAGGAAAGACTGATGAAAACAGAACAGGTGTAGGTGGGTGGGGCAAGAGTGAAGGATCAGAAACTGACTGAGGACACGTGATATTGGCACAGGGAAAAACACGAAACAGAAAATAAACACAATAACAAAAGGGAATAAACCTAACAACAAACACAAGCCTACCAAAAAAAAGTGTCTGCGCACTCAAAGAGACTGATGCTCTGACCTCTCTCTTCCTTTCAGGGTGGAGCCTGCTGGAGTCCGATGGTTGAAACCCGGTTTGAGAAAGTGTAAGTACGTTTCCTCATTTGATTCATAACAACAAAGCAGCTACGTTCAACCATCTTCTATCTGTCACATCACATTGTTCTCTCCGTCAGACTCCTGTCAACTCGCAGTCGATTTAAACACGGTGTACACGGGCCTCCAGCTGTCTGACGACAACAGGAAGGTGACACATGTGGAAACGGAGCAGCCGTATCCTCGTCATCTCGACAGATTTGATGTCTGTCCACAGCTGCTGTGCAGTAATGACCTGACCGGTCGCTGTTACTGGGAGGTCGAGTGGAGAGGAACGGTTAACATATCAGTGAGTTACAGAGGAATTGGAAGGAGAGGGGGAGGTAATGACTGTATCTTTGGCAGGAACGATCAGTCCTGGAGTCTGGAGTGCTCCGAAAATGATGGTTTCTCTGTCCGTCACAATAACAACTGCTCACCCATGTCGTCCTCCTCTGCCTCCTCTGCCTCCCATAGAGTAGCAGTGTATGTGGACTATCCTGCTGGCTTTTTGTCCTTCTATGAAGTCTCCTCTGACAAACTGATTCAGCTTCGCACCTTCAACACCACATTCACTGAACCTCTTTACCCCGGGTTTACATTCTGGCCTGGTTCCTCTGTGTTTCTGTTTTAAGTCGAGTATATAGAGAAACACTCGCTGTTGAACAGACAGTTCAGTTGATGCACGCTTACTCCTAAAAGACGGATCATTCCCTACTATCTGCGCCTGTGCTGCAGATGACAGAAATACAAATATTTGGAAAGAAACCGTGTTTCTGTCAGTTTCCAGATTGAATCTGAGCTTGATTTGTTTCATTCTTTGTAGTAAATCGTCAGGCAGAATACTGAAGTCTCACTTAAAGGAGTACTGAGAGTAATTTATGTGAATCAAACTATCTTTAAAAACACACACACCCCATGGAAGACATGGGCTAACAAGCGCCTCGCTAAGCCTCAAAGACAAGCGATATACAGGAAGTGAGTCAGAAGTCTGAGATGCAGCGCTCGGGTCATTTCTCTGAACATTTCATGGTCTAATCTCAGGGTGAACTTGCTGCGACGTCCACCCCTGGGAAGATTGGCAGCTGTCTTGAAGCTTTTCCAGTCCTCAATGTAGAAGGATGAACTCCAAATTGTTTGGGACTGACCTTTGAACCTTCCCAGGTTAATAGGCAGCAACAGTTGTTTCTCTGAGGTCTTTCTTCTTTGCCTTAAAACACACCCGTATGTTCTAGAGTGGTTCTCAAACTTTTTAAGGTTATGACCCACAAAATAAAAGTGGCTGAGAGGTGTGATACAAAACATCTTTGGCTGAAGTATTCAAACATTGCTAACAGGCCATATAAACGAGCGCATAAAGTCCCAATCGTGCTCAGCGTCAAATACACAAAGTATTTTAGTATGTTCCCAGGGAGCTTGCGGATGCACACCCAAACGCAGCAAACGGTTCAGTCCCAGCAGAGAGCGTGGGGGTAGTGTTGCGCAGTATGGCTCACCCTTGAGCAGCAAAAGGAACAACTTTCTGCAGATGTGGCACCACTGTAGCAATGTTTTTTTATTGTCTAAAACTGACTTCACTCGGAAGTGAACTCTGCACTGCCCTCTAGTGGTGCCAGTGTAAAACAAGCATGGGCGTTATTGACATTGGACAACGTTTGAAACGGTCGTACCCATTTACCTACATAAACGTTTACCTTCTCAGCAACCATTACACTGTTTCTGTCCTTATGTAACGCCACTTCTTGTCTCTTGAAACAATTAAGGCAGGAATATCTTATTACCAGTCAGTTTTAAACTTTATTTAATTTTTGCAAATCCTTTCAAGACCCTCAAAGTTGGTGCTCCGCGACCCATAGTGGGGTCCACTGACCCTAATTTTAGGAACTACTGCTCTAGAACAGCAAACAGACAAAACATGTTTTTCCAAAGGTGCAACCACTTCTTTACGATCAGTTAATCAATTAATCAGATTAACTCCACCTGGTTGCTACTTATACTCCTAATTATCATGAAAAAAGTAAAAAATGGCCTGTGTTTGAACACAAAGTGTTTGTATTTAATAAAGTGAGTAAGTAATTAAGTGGTCACACATAACAATTGTTGTAATTACCTAATTTTAAGACGTAACAGAGTTCATTTCTTTTATTCATTGATTATTTCCTGTCTGGTAAAAGAGGAGATGATGACGTTAGGTTTTCCTCAACTGTTTCCAGCTGCTGTTTGAGCTCATTTTTAAAAGGCTTCTGGACTCAGGAAAACACGGTGATATGTAACGTTGTTATTGCTTGATGCTGTAACTACTGATGTTGTCAGTATGACCTGTTTATGTTTACATGTTAAATAAATAAATTTATATTTTTTTGTGAAAATGCTGTCAGGGACTGTATTCACTGTGAAACGTTCTAAAGTCAAAGTTGTCAAAGTGTTCCACCATTTATTATTATTTTTACAGAATACAGTCAGGGGATCACTTCTGTACAACCATCTCCAAAATAATACGCAATGAGGGGAAAATGGAGTCAAATGTCTCATTGCTTCTTCTAAAATTAGCTGCAAAAACAACTCAAAACACGGTATGTACTTGTGGTCACGTGGCCTTTTGTGGCTGAGTTGAGATGAAGGTCAAAGCAGAGCGCGGTGAAGCAGTAGGGCTTTATTTATCCACATTTAGAACACGAGATAGACAATACACGGCATGGTAATCCTTCTAACACAGGAGTGTATAACTCCAGGCCTCGAGGGCCGCTGTTCTAGATGTTTTAGTTGCTTCCTGCTCCAACACACCTGATTCAAATGGTTTATTACCTCCTCACAAAATCATCAAGTTCTCCAGAAGCACGTACACAAGTCACTTATTTAAAGCAGGTGTTTTAGAGCAAGAACACGTTTAAAACACCCAGGAGAGTTTGACACCTGTGCTCTTACAGCACCAGAATTCTCTCTCTAGTCACACAACTGCATCCTTAAATAGCCTCAGCTGTTTAAGGATTAAATCATTCCTAACTCACAGATGAGTTTACCAAATTACAACTTCCATTTATGCACATAAAATACATTCAATAAATACTTACATATGCATTTTACCCCTTACATTTTATACATATTTTATATTTTAACCTCACATCTCAACACCCTCATGAAAACACCAACAAAACCCATATACAGAAATCCCCCACACACTCTTTTCCCGTGGCCTCTTTGGGAACCTATAAATGATGTCTCGATCCCCAGGGAAGCATTTGTCCAAACACCCTGGAGAGGACACAGAAAAGACAGGTGAGTAATTACATTATAGCAACTTCAAGCCACTTCTTTGCACTCACACTTTTATTGTTAGACTCTACACAAACATTTAGCTATGTTTCACTAACCAAAGAACCTTATTTGCTCCGAGTAACAATTCCTTCCTCCTCACAGACAACCACTCCATGTCTCAGTGAGGACCTGGAACAAAAGGCTTCATGCTAATTATTAACATACACAAATATTTAATAAATAGTTAAAATGTATTGTGTGCAAACAAGTATTTATATGCAAATTTATGCTTAAACTGCTTGAAGTGGTAAAGGTCCTTTTTAATAAAAGTGGAAAGGCGCTCTTAAAGTTCTATACAAGTTATCAAAGTAAAATGGTCCCAGTAATGAAGACCTGTTCATTACAGTACCTATGTCTCATATGATCTCAAAATAAGCTGCAAATCTTCTGAAGGCATAAGATGTTTTGCTACTAAGATTTATTTTTATATCTACTTTAAAAGTTTATCAAAACCTCAGGAAATTATCATCTAATTCAATCAGTAACAAGTTGAACATGTTTTCCATGAATTATAAAAAAAAACATTCAGTTTTCATCCAAATAAAGAAGCAGGTGAAACACAAAGAAAATGGCTACAACTTAGTCATTTTTAAAGATTTTGAGCTATAAGATGGTGCGGTAGTAGCCGAGAGTCATCCTCAACATGTACTCTGAGCACAAACAGATGACATGTCTTTATTTGAAACTTGAGCAAACGGTGGGCAATATGCATTCTTATAAGTAAACGTAAAATCAGATATCTCGAAAGCCACCAAAGTTACAAACAATGATCTTGTGTGATGTGTTTGAGGATGATTCTCAGCTACTACCACAAAGAAATGTAGCTCGTAAAATTACCCAAGTTGTGGACATTTTTAGTGTTTTCCATGATGAGTTGGCTGTGATGGCCATCTTGAATTGGCTTGAAAGCTGATTTTGAATAATTAATGGCAAAATTTGAAACCAAGAGCTTGCAAGCTTTCATAATGTGTGTTTGGAATCAACCACAGCTGCTACCACACCAAATTCTAACCTACATTTGTAAAACTGGTGGAGTTGTNATTATTACAGATGTAGACTTGATCATCTGAGAATATTTTGGTATTTTTCAAATGAATATTGAATTTTTTATGAATTTATTTCTTTGGCTCTGTGTGGTATCAAATGGCAGTTAGCTTTTCCTCCATGAGCTTTCTACACAAATTGTACCGTTACGTCTTACGAAGCGCCTTTGAGTACGCACCGTACTGGCGAGTTTCGACTCGGCACGCTCGCCGATAGACGCGGCACGCTCGCCGATAGACGCAGCGGAGCCACGCCGGCGGGACGTCGGGATCGGAGCCCGCGGATAGGGGCGGAGCGTGGAGGCTTGGAACCCGTTGATAACTGCTTGCAGTTCTAGTTAAAATTAGTTCTGCAACTTCGATATGGCATTAGTCCATTTTCCCCATTTATCCTGACATTGCTCTTCCTGTATCTTCAATCTATGTGAAAACATCTCAAATAGTGAGTTTACAGTCTGTATCCATTCCTTCGTGGTAGGGGATTTGGATCGATACCTTTCCTGGTTATTACCTTTTTGGCCGCCACCAACATAATTTTACACAGATAACAATCATTCTTAAATATAATATTATCCAGGAGACCAAGATATAAAACCAAACCAGTCTTAGGTAATGAATAACCCATTGTTGTTACAATCTTTTTATGTATGTTGTCCCAGAACTGTGCAATTCTGGGACAAGACAAAAAAATGTGTGTGTGGTTACCATTAGGTGCACCACAATCTCTCCAACACGATTGCGCTCTAGCTTTGAATTTACTAAAAAATTTTTAGTGTTACAAAGAATCTAATTATATTCTTCCAACAGTATTCTCTCCAAATTCTGGAAGAGGATGTTGTAATTTGGGTCTTCCAAATGTTCAACCAATCGTTTTCTGTTAACATAATTCCCAATTCCTTTTCCCATTTTGTTTTAATATCCAATGTATTAGTACCTCTATTGTCTAACAGATATTTATAGAGTAAAGATACTGTTCTGTGCTTTTTACCCTTATAGACCTCAATCAATATTTTGACTATCCCATTTTCATTTATGTCTATTTTATGTTTGATCTCATTATTTAGAAAATCCCTTAATTGTGAATATCTAAAATGATCTTGAGTTCTTAAATCAACCTCTTGCTGTAGTTCCTGAAAATGTTTAAAGTGTCCATCTTTAAGGATTACACATAATGCTGTTAAACTGTTTCCTAGCCATTGTTTAAACTGAGGATCTTGAGTAAAATATTTATTGTAAACTGGCCACTGTATCAAATATAATTGTCTCTCTAATTTACATTTTCGAATTATATATAACCATTTACCCGGTGTGAAACTAGTAACAGTTTTAACATTCTTAAGTGTATTCTTTATAGTCTCAGTATCTCCAATAATACTCCGCAGTTCTCTTCCATGTACTCTTTGTTCTATATTTTTTCATTTTGCTTTTTAATTTTTAACACTTATATTTATTATGGGAGTTAGTTGATTCTTTTAAAGAATATGATAATATTTTTAAAATCAGGTAATGACATACCTCCTTTCTCTTTTCCTGATTGTAATATTTCAAAATTAATTCTAGGTTTTTTACCCTTCCATATGAATCTAGATATAATCTGATTCCATATTTTAAACTGTTTGTCCAGAATTTCTATAGGTAATGCTAAGAAAAGATACAGAAACCTTGGTAGTGCATTCATTTTTATTGTCATGTACGGTGGAGATGACGGAGATGAGCCCAGAGCGCAGACTAATTTTAAAAAGAAACTAATTTATTAAACTAAAGTGGACCAAGCAGGCGAGAGCCAGGCAGACGTGGACCAAGCAGGCGAGAGCCAGGCAGACGTAGACCAAGCAGGCGAGAGCCAGGCAGACGTGGACCAAGCAGTCGAAAAAAACCCAAATCCCCACATTTATAGCCTCAATTCTGAAATGAAACTAAAGTCTAGAGTCAGCACATCCCACCTTCCAATATCATTCCTAATTTCTTGGTCCACACTAATAAAGTAAGTCTAACATAAATCATCCATATTTTTTGTTAATTTTATACCCAAGTCTGTCATCTTATTAATTTCCACATATTGTTTCAGATGGTGTATAATTGAACGCCAAAACCCGTCTTTTTCAAGTTTAGTTTATATCCTGAGTAGAAGCCAAACATCTTTAATTGAATAATCAGACAAGGCAATTAATTTTCAGGGTCTGATAAATAACAAATTACATCATCAGCAAATAAACCTATTATATGAGACTCTTTATGTATATCAATACCCTAAAGATCTTTGTGTGGTCTTATATGTTGAGCCAACGGTTTTATATAAATTTCAAAAAAGCAACTGGACTTCTATTCTGTAGTTGAAGACGTTTCGCTTCTCATCCGAGGAGCTTTCTCAGTTCAGAAATAGAGAGTGTGGAGTTGAGCCTTTAAAGCTGAGATGTGATGTAAGATGGATTGCTTGCAGATTGTTCTCGNGTGATCTGTTGGAGCTGGACCTGAGTAACAACAACCTGCAGGACTCAGGAGTGAAAGTGCTGTCGTCTGGACTGAAGAGTCCACACTGCAAACTGGAGTTGCTCAGGTTCGAGCCGTTTTGTACATTTTTCAAAACTGCATCTTCATACAGCCTTCTGTCATGTAATAGTTGCAAGCATCCAGCAGGAAGATTTTAGATGTAACTGAATTCAGTTCAATTAACTCCTTTCTGGGCCGCGGGGAGCTGGTGCCTATCTGCAGCCATAACTGTGCGAGAGGCGGGGACACCCTGGACAGGTCGCAAGTCCATCACAGGACAGAGAACATGACGCTACATTTTGTATACGTTGTTTTCATCATGTCAGCTATTTTGTATGAGGTTCTTGCATGGCTGTTCACATGCACTCACTGCTTTTGTGGACTACGACATTGGCTGGATAACCTCAGCAGGTTTATAGGGAGTGAATGCTGGAGACATTTGTCTCTGCACGTGCAGACATGTTTATAATTTACTACAGCTGAACTGTATTAAAATGGCTTCATTTCCCTTCAAACCGTTTTCATTTCAAACTGTTGTAGAATGAAAAAAAAAAAATAATACCAGCAAATTTTATGAACACTCTTCTCTTATACTAATTTTCTGATTTCTTGTTTATTTCTTTAGACTTCGATTTTGTAACCTTTCAGGGAGAACTTGTGAAAGTCTGTCATCTGTTCTCAGCTCCCAGCCGTGTTGTCTGACAGAGGTCGACCTGCTCAACAACAACCTACAGGATTCAGGGGAGAAGTTGTCTGGAGGACTGAAGCAATCCAACTGGACACTTGAAATTTTTAGGTAAGGATTTGTCAAACAAGAACAAATATGCATGCGAATGGTTCACTGATTTGCATTAAATCAATTTGAGCTAGGTTTTATTAAATACATACAATATGTATACACTGCTCCTCCTGAATCTGAGGTTTGACAATCCATCAGGGCCTCCCTTCCGACACCTTGGAGTAAACTTTCTCAAGGAGCTCGACAAGTGTGATTCAGAATGACTGAAAAAGAAAAGAGTCAAGGTGTTGCAGTGGTCCAGTCAAAGTCCAGTCCAGTCAAAACTACTGAGAGTTATTGCCACTAAAGGAGGTTCCACAAGCTGTTGATTTAAGAGGTGGACTTTGTTTTCCACACATAGCTTATCCATTTTAGCTTTATTTTCTTTTTTTTTAATAAATAATGACACTGCGGGATCTGTTGCACATTTCTGTTTCACCTGATGTTAGGTTAGAATAATTTTAGAAACTGGTGAAAACCAGATTAGGAATGCAGACTTACACAAGGAGCAAGATGGGGGGGGGGATAAAGATTTTATTAATAATTAAAAGCAAAACGTTGACAAGACAGCATGATAATGAAACACTAGGAGCACGAGGGGAAAACCAGATAATGCATGAGAGTACACAAAGGCTGAGTGAGGGGAAAAATCAGAGTATAGATGGACTGGAACTGATGAGGTGATTGGTGACCGTACTTATACAGCACCTTTTTAGCTAACCAGGCCACTCAAAGCGCTTTACAACACAATCTGTGCCCTCATTTATCCATCAACACACATCCATATAGCACTCTTCTACAACTTAGCAAGGCTAATCTAAATAAATCATTCTGTAGAGACTAATCAGTGCTTTACATCACATTCATACACTGATGGGGCACATCGGTGGCAGTGGCACGGACACTTCGATGTGTGACTGCTGCCAGGCATTGACCCTCCACCTTTCGATGGACAATGACTGCTGTAACCACTGAGCCACAGCCGCCGCAGGAAAGACTGATGAAAACAGAACAGGTGTAGGTGGGTGGGGCAAGAGTGAAGGATCAGAAACTGACTGAGGACACGTGATATTGGCACAGGGAAAAACACGAAACAGAAAATAAACACAATAACAAAAGGGAATAAACCTAACAACAAACACAAGCCTACCAAAAAAAAGTGTCTGCGCACTCAAAGAGACTGATGCTCTGACCTCTCTCTTCCTTTCAGGGTGGAGCCTGCTGGAGTCCGATGGTTGAAACCCGGTTTGAGAAAGTGTAAGTACGTTTCCTCATTTGATTCATAACAACAAAGCAGCTACGTTCAACCATCTTCTATCTGTCACATCACATTGTTCTCTCCGTCAGACTCCTGTCAACTCGCAGTCGATTTAAACACGGTGTACACGGGCCTCCAGCTGTCTGACGACAACAGGAAGGTGACACATGTGGAAACGGAGCAGCCGTATCCTCGTCATCTCGACAGATTTGATGTCTGTCCACAGCTGCTGTGCAGTAATGACCTGACCGGTCGCTGTTACTGGGAGGTCGAGTGGAGAGGAACGGTTAACATATCAGTGAGTTACAGAGGAATTGGAAGGAGAGGGGGAGGTAATGACTGTATCTTTGGCAGGAACGATCAGTCCTGGAGTCTGGAGTGCTCCGAAAATGATGGTTTCTCTGTCCGTCACAATAACAACTGCTCACCCATGTCGTCCTCCTCTGCCTCCTCTGCCTCCCATAGAGTAGCAGTGTATGTGGACTATCCTGCTGGCTTTTTGTCCTTCTATGAAGTCTCCTCTGACAAACTGATTCAGCTTCGCACCTTCAACACCACATTCACTGAACCTCTTTACCCCGGGTTTACATTCTGGCCTGGTTCCTCTGTGTTTCTGTTTTAAGTCGAGTATATAGAGAAACACTCGCTGTTGAACAGACAGTTCAGTTGATGCACGCTTACTCCTAAAAGACGGATCATTCCCTACTATCTGCGCCTGTGCTGCAGATGACAGAAATACAAATATTTGGAAAGAAACCGTGTTTCTGTCAGTTTCCAGATTGAATCTGAGCTTGATTTGTTTCATTCTTTGTAGTAAATCGTCAGGCAGAATACTGAAGTCTCACTTAAAGGAGTACTGAGAGTAATTTATGTGAATCAAACTATCTTTAAAAACACACACACCCCATGGAAGACATGGGCTAACAAGCGCCTCGCTAAGCCTCAAAGACAAGCGATATACAGGAAGTGAGTCAGAAGTCTGAGATGCAGCGCTCGGGTCATTTCTCTGAACATTTCATGGTCTAATCTCAGGGTGAACTTGCTGCGACGTCCACCCCTGGGAAGATTGGCAGCTGTCTTGAAGCTTTTCCAGTCCTCAATGTAGAAGGATGAACTCCAAATTGTTTGGGACTGACCTTTGAACCTTCCCAGGTTAATAGGCAGCAACAGTTGTTTCTCTGAGGTCTTTCTTCTTTGCCTTAAAACACACCCGTATGTTCTAGAGTGGTTCTCAAACTTTTTAAGGTTATGACCCACAAAATAAAAGTGGCTGAGAGGTGTGATACAAAACATCTTTGGCTGAAGTATTCAAACATTGCTAACAGGCCATATAAACGAGCGCATAAAGTCCCAATCGTGCTCAGCGTCAAATACACAAAGTATTTTAGTATGTTCCCAGGGAGCTTGCGGATGCACACCCAAACGCAGCAAACGGTTCAGTCCCAGCAGAGAGCGTGGGGGTAGTGTTGCGCAGTATGGCTCACCCTTGAGCAGCAAAAGGAACAACTTTCTGCAGATGTGGCACCACTGTAGCAATGTTTTTTTATTGTCTAAAACTGACTTCACTCGGAAGTGAACTCTGCACTGCCCTCTAGTGGTGCCAGTGTAAAACAAGCATGGGCGTTATTGACATTGGACAACGTTTGAAACGGTCGTACCCATTTACCTACATAAACGTTTACCTTCTCAGCAACCATTACACTGTTTCTGTCCTTATGTAACGCCACTTCTTGTCTCTTGAAACAATTAAGGCAGGAATATCTTATTACCAGTCAGTTTTAAACTTTATTTAATTTTTGCAAATCCTTTCAAGACCCTCAAAGTTGGTGCTCCGCGACCCATAGTGGGGTCCACTGACCCTAATTTTAGGAACTACTGCTCTAGAACAGCAAACAGACAAAACATGTTTTTCCAAAGGTGCAACCACTTCTTTACGATCAGTTAATCAATTAATCAGATTAACTCCACCTGGTTGCTACTTATACTCCTAATTATCATGAAAAAAGTAAAAAATGGCCTGTGTTTGAACACAAAGTGTTTGTATTTAATAAAGTGAGTAAGTAATTAAGTGGTCACACATAACAATTGTTGTAATTACCTAATTTTAAGACGTAACAGAGTTCATTTCTTTTATTCATTGATTATTTCCTGTCTGGTAAAAGAGGAGATGATGACGTTAGGTTTTCCTCAACTGTTTCCAGCTGCTGTTTGAGCTCATTTTTAAAAGGCTTCTGGACTCAGGAAAACACGGTGATATGTAACGTTGTTATTGCTTGATGCTGTAACTACTGATGTTGTCAGTATGACCTGTTTATGTTTACATGTTAAATAAATAAATTTATATTTTTTTGTGAAAATGCTGTCAGGGACTGTATTCACTGTGAAACGTTCTAAAGTCAAAGTTGTCAAAGTGTTCCACCATTTATTATTATTTTTACAGAATACAGTCAGGGGATCACTTCTGTACAACCATCTCCAAAATAATACGCAATGAGGGGAAAATGGAGTCAAATGTCTCATTGCTTCTTCTAAAATTAGCTGCAAAAACAACTCAAAACACGGTATGTACTTGTGGTCACGTGGCCTTTTGTGGCTGAGTTGAGATGAAGGTCAAAGCAGAGCGCGGTGAAGCAGTAGGGCTTTATTTATCCACATTTAGAACACGAGATAGACAATACACGGCATGGTAATCCTTCTAACACAGGAGTGTATAACTCCAGGCCTCGAGGGCCGCTGTTCTAGATGTTTTAGTTGCTTCCTGCTCCAACACACCTGATTCAAATGGTTTATTACCTCCTCACAAAATCATCAAGTTCTCCAGAAGCACGTACACAAGTCACTTATTTAAAGCAGGTGTTTTAGAGCAAGAACACGTTTAAAACACCCAGGAGAGTTTGACACCTGTGCTCTTACAGCACCAGAATTCTCTCTCTAGTCACACAACTGCATCCTTAAATAGCCTCAGCTGTTTAAGGATTAAATCATTCCTAACTCACAGATGAGTTTACCAAATTACAACTTCCATTTATGCACATAAAATACATTCAATAAATACTTACATATGCATTTTACCCCTTACATTTTATACATATTTTATATTTTAACCTCACATCTCAACACCCTCATGAAAACACCAACAAAACCCATATACAGAAATCCCCCACACACTCTTTTCCCGTGGCCTCTTTGGGAACCTATAAATGATGTCTCGATCCCCAGGGAAGCATTTGTCCAAACACCCTGGAGAGGACACAGAAAAGACAGGTGAGTAATTACATTATAGCAACTTCAAGCCACTTCTTTGCACTCACACTTTTATTGTTAGACTCTACACAAACATTTAGCTATGTTTCACTAACCAAAGAACCTTATTTGCTCCGAGTAACAATTCCTTCCTCCTCACAGACAACCACTCCATGTCTCAGTGAGGACCTGGAACAAAAGGCTTCATGCTAATTATTAACATACACAAATATTTAATAAATAGTTAAAATGTATTGTGTGCAAACAAGTATTTATATGCAAATTTATGCTTAAACTGCTTGAAGTGGTAAAGGTCCTTTTTAATAAAAGTGGAAAGGCGCTCTTAAAGTTCTATACAAGTTATCAAAGTAAAATGGTCCCAGTAATGAAGACCTGTTCATTACAGTACCTATGTCTCATATGATCTCAAAATAAGCTGCAAATCTTCTGAAGGCATAAGATGTTTTGCTACTAAGATTTATTTTTATATCTACTTTAAAAGTTTATCAAAACCTCAGGAAATTATCATCTAATTCAATCAGTAACAAGTTGAACATGTTTTCCATGAATTATAAAAAAAAACATTCAGTTTTCATCCAAATAAAGAAGCAGGTGAAACACAAAGAAAATGGCTACAACTTAGTCATTTTTAAAGATTTTGAGCTATAAGATGGTGCGGTAGTAGCCGAGAGTCATCCTCAACATGTACTCTGAGCACAAACAGATGACATGTCTTTATTTGAAACTTGAGCAAACGGTGGGCAATATGCATTCTTATAAGTAAACGTAAAATCAGATATCTCGAAAGCCACCAAAGTTACAAACAATGATCTTGTGTGATGTGTTTGAGGATGATTCTCAGCTACTACCACAAAGAAATGTAGCTCGTAAAATTACCCAAGTTGTGGACATTTTTAGTGTTTTCCATGATGAGTTGGCTGTGATGGCCATCTTGAATTGGCTTGAAAGCTGATTTTGAATAATTAATGGCAAAATTTGAAACCAAGAGCTTGCAAGCTTTCATAATGTGTGTTTGGAATCAACCACAGCTGCTACCACACCAAATTCTAACCTACATTTGTAAAACTGGTGGAGTTGTAGCCATTTTTGTACTTTTTAGGTGAGATGGCTGTGGCAGATGTCCAAAGTTTGATTCAAATTCGTTTTTGTAGCTTGAGAGCTTTTTGGTTAGACACAAAAACTTGGGCAAAAACATTATTATTGTAGGGCGTGCCGTCTATGTGAGCTTGATCATTGGCGCCCCCTGCTGGCAGAAGCTTCACATCGAGCAAAAACCTCCTCTTCGAGTTTAATGATAAATATAGGATGGAGTAAAAAAAATTTTTTTTTTATAAAGCCAGCTCTTTGTGCCAGAAAGTGCAGCTCACACAGTCTGTAGCTGTTTGTTCTGATGGTAAAAGTAGTGACGCAGCAGCCCTGCTTGATGTGTCAACAAGAAAGACAAAAGTGAAAGTAAAAATCGACAGTGCTGGTGAGCGCGGCGTAAACAAGGTGAGTTGGAGCTCAACATATTTGTTCTTCTTAAAGTATGCATTTCAGTTAAATGCACAAGATAAATTGTCGATTGCATTTATTACTTATTCGTTTCTCTGCGTGTGTGCGCGCGCGAGTGTGGACTTTGTTATTATCGCTCTTGAACGCATTTAGGCCCATTGGACCTGCGCGTTTAACTTTGCATGTTTACGGAAAAGGGATAGAATATTTTCTAAAGCAGTTCTGTTCAGATCGAGCATTATTTCTCTAAAATGATATCATAATTTCATATATTTGCCCGAATACACGAGTAGGTTAAGTTGGGGTTGCACTTGAACGCACCAGACGGTTATTTGTTGTCAACCATCCTTGAAGTAAAACAAACAAACAAAAACCCTTTTTATGAAGCTCTCTATTCTACAGCTTAATTATTAAATCTCACTTTGTGAAACATTTATGCACAGATTTGCTGTTTAACTCTTAAATTAACTGAAGATGGAGGAAGAGGAGGAAAAACCTCCAGAACCCAGCTGTCTGTCTATGAAGAGTGATCGGTCCAAAGGTGAATCTCCAAACTTTAGTGATGACCCTCGATCTCCAGGCCCAACGTAAGTTTGTTTTTGCCACCAATTTAGCGTGAAAATTGCATGTCTGTCTGTTTTTCACTTCTATGTGTTGTTGCATTACCACTAACACAAAGCAGTTTGTTTTTTACAACACAGAAACCTGTTCAGACTAAGTATTGCAATATAAAACTCTGAGACATGAGGGAGTTCTAATAGCTGCAAGGATCCGTTTACATGTACATTTGATGATTTGTGAGAATGTCTAGTTCCTTACTAAAATACATGAGGATAACAATTGTTTTCAAGCCATAATTCACAATGATCCTCCACAGATGTGCCTTGACGAGAATCACTGTCAACTTCATTCTGAGTCTGAGACAAACTGATTATGGTAGAAGCCCAACAGTCTATGAGACATCTGATGGCTTATCAGAATCTGCAGTGTACACTGTATAAAAAGACACGTTTTTTTTCTTACTACTGTCTGACAATAAATGTGACAACACCTTTTCTGTTTTAGGTCAGAATAATGAGAGAATTTTTTCTTTATTACTTTCTTCAAAGTCACAAGGTTACATACACGAAGATTACTAAACATGGGCAATAAAGTTCTCCGTCGCTACAATGGATTTTCATTGTTTGAAACATCGCCAGGACAGATTTGTCATCTGTAAAAATGAGAAGGGGGATCTTGTTGTGATCTTGTGTATACCAACCAATCTAATGATGATACAGAAGAACATTGTATGTGTGACCTTGGGTACAGCTTTAGATCTTTTTGCCAGATCACACAGATAAGTTTGTAAAAATTGACAAAGGCACTGCTGCAGATTACAAATGGTTTATTGAACTCACAAATGTTTCAAAAACAAAGATAGTCACGATTTACTTTATTATACCAAATGGCCACACTAAAAGTGGGAGTCTATGCTGGCCCTAGGATCCTGAAAGCTGAAAAATAATTAAAACTATTATGGGGGTTGGGGGGGGGGGCATTATGCCCCGACTACATATGTATTTTGGGATGTTTGTGTTTGCAGATGTCAGCAGCTCAAACTGAGAGCAGAGTCACCAGAACCCAGCTGTCTGTCCATGAAGAGTGATCGATCCAAAGGTGAATCTCCAAACTTTAGTGATGACCCTCGATCTCCAGACCCAAAGTAAGAGTTTGTTTTTGCTGTATATTTATCTGACAATGATTAACTTTGCATGGAAATTGCATCTGTGTCTGTTAGATTACTTTTCATGAGCTCTTGCATCACGAACACAACAGAGCTTCAGTCAGAAATGTTAACATCAGTTAATTTTCCAACACAGAAACTTATTTAGATTGAAGATCTGTACCACAAAACTCACATGTAGAAACATGAGAGAGTTCTAATGTCTACATGGATTGGTTTACATTCCTACAGTCCTCTGTGCTGTCTTCACCACCCTCTGCAGAGCCGTTTTAGTCACAGAGCAGTTGCCGTATAGATCTAGAGAATTATATTTTGTCTGTGTGTGAATACATCTGCAAGTGTATTGAGGATCATCACTACAAGGGAAATAGCCATCTGCCTTAACCAGAAACCCTGCTAAATGGTCCAATCTGGAGATCCAGTGGCATTGAGAGCAGCAAGGAGGAAATTGAATGCAGCCATTAAGAGGGTGAAAGTGACCCATGCTCAGAGGATACAAAGTAGTATTTCTTCCAGTGACTCTTGAAGCATGTGGAAAGGCATAAGGAGCATCACAGAATACAGTCTGAAAGTTTAAATGCTGTCCACTGGACTGTGAGATATTTTGCTGATAAACTGTACCCACTCATAGACTCAAGCAATTACATATTTGTCCACCTGTCATTGTGGCAGAAGATGTTTTTTTGATGCTTTAAAGTATAAATTTTAGAAATGATTACCTTCATGTTAAGATGCCTTTTTTTTTAAAAAAAAAAAGGCATCTAAAAACAAAATCTGGTCATAAGCAGATATTAAGATGTAGCCTGTTTTTACTGTTTATAAGCAGTAAGATTAAATTTTCATTTTACTGTATTTTTATTATGTGCAAGAGATAAAACAGAAGTGCTAGAGAGACGCAATGAAAGGTGATCAATGAAGTTGACTACTGCACACAAAACCCCCCAAACGTCCCACATTCTGTTCACAATGGGGTAAAATACAGATGTATGGTTTTTTTCATAACCCGCCATTAATACTTTGTATTACTCTCCTTTACTTCATGTTCACAGAGAGAAGAAGAGTGGCGTTCTTGAGGACAAACAGTACTGCTGTTCTTTGTGTCAGGATGTCCTTAAGGATCCAGTTTCTTCCAGTTGTGGACACTGGTTCTGTAGAAAGTGCATCACGTCATACTGGGACCAGTCAGCTTCATCAGGACACCCCTCCTGTCCCCAGTGTGGAGAAAGATCAAGAGCTAGAACTGGACTGAAGACAGCCGGTCAGAGCTGCTCTTTCCAAGGTAAGACTGAGGATCTGGCTGCTGATGGATTCTTTTAAAAAGCTAGATTGAAGGGCTCTTCATTGGTTCAATGGTTTTATCTTGTCTTTCAGCTGATCATGGTCTGCAGGAGGTTTTAGATGAACATAAGATCAATCTGAGGAGGAGATGTGAACGTGTGACTGAAGGAACTGACGAAACAGGAAGTAGAACCCTCCTCAACAGGATCTACACTGAGCTCTACATCACAGAGGGACAGAGTGAAGAGGTTAATGCCCAACATGAGGTCACACAGCTGGAGACAGATTCCAAGAAGAGCCTCCATGACACTCCAATCAGGTGTCAAGACATCTTTAAATCTGAGCAACATGGAGCCATCCGAGTGGTTCTGACGAACGGCGTCGCTGGTGTTGGAAAAACGGTATCAGTGCAGAAGTTCACTCTGGACTGGGCCGAGGGCTTGGAGAACCAAGATGTCAGTGTGGTGATTCTGCTTTCATTCAGGGAGCTGAACCTGGTCAGAGATAAGCAGTACAGTCTTCTATCGCTGATCCATGACTTCCATCCATCTTTACAGAAGCTCCCAGCAGAGAAGCTGCCTGTCTGTAAACTTCTCTTCATCCTTGATGGTCTGGATGAAAGCAGACTTTCACTGGATTTTAACAACAAGAAGGTTGTTTCTGACGTCACAGAGAAGTCACCAGTTAACCTGCTGCTGACAAACCTCATCAAAGGAAATCTGCTTCCCTCTGCTTTAGTCTGGATAACATCCCGACCTGCAGCAGCCAATCAGATCCCTCCTTCATGTGTCGACAGGCTAACAGAAGTACGAGGGTTCACTGACACCCAGAAGGTGGAGTACTTCAAGAAAAGATTCAGTGATGAAAAACTGTCCAGCAGAATCATCTCCCACATAAAGACATCCAGGAGCCTCCACATCATGTGTGGAATCCCAGTCTTCTGCTGGATCACTGCTACAGTTCTGGAGGACATGTTGTCCACAGAGCATAGAGGAGAGCTGCCCAAGACCATGACTGACATGTACTCACACTTCCTGCTGGTTCAGACAAAGAGGAAGAAGAACAAGTACCATGAAGGACATGAGACGAGTCCACAGGAGCTGACAGAGGCTGACAAAGAGGTTTTACTGAAGCTGGGCAGGCTGGCTTTTGAACATCTGGAGGAAGGAAACATCATGTTCTACCAGGAAGACCTGGAGCAGTGTGGTCTGGATGTCACAGAGGCTTCGGTGTACTCAGGACTTTGTACAGAGATCTTCAAAAGAGAGTGTGTGGTCTTCCAGAAACCAATTTACTGCTTTGTTCATCTGAGTGTTCAGGAGTTTCTGGCTGCAGTCTACATGTTCCACTGTTACACCAACAGGAACACAGAGGTGATAGAGAACTTCCTGCAGGACTTCACAACAAAAGAAAACTACAGTGACTCAAACCCAAATTCTCTTTTGGAGATTTCTAAACCTTTCCCTTCTTTGGATGTTTTTCTGAAGACAGTTTTGCAGAAATCCCTCAGAAGTAAAAATGGCCACCTTGACCTGTTTGTTCGCTTCCTTCATGGCCTCTCTTTGGAGTCAAACCAGAGACTCTTAGCAGGCCTGGTGGGTCAGACAAAAAACTACCCAAAAAATATTACTGCAAAGGTTTATTTAAAAAAGTTCAAGCCTTCTATACAAGCTTTTAAAAGCATCTTACATCTGAAAGACTTTAATTTTCGTTTCCCTTTTGGCCACCCAGGGAAGTCCAATCAGAAACCTTTAGATAGTCAGCTGAGACAGACGGAGAACAGTCAAGATATCATCCAGAGGGTGATCCAAAATCTAAAGGAGATGAACTCTGACGATAAATCTCCAAACAGAAGCATCAACATCTTCCAGTGTCTGGTGGAGATGAAGGACGTTTCAGTAAATCAGGAGATCCAGGAGTTCCTGAAGTCAAAGAATAAATCAGAAATTGAACTGTCGGAGATCCAGTGCTCAGCTCTGGCCTACGTGCTGCAGATGTCAGAAGAGGTCCTGGAGGAGTTGGAGTTGGTGAAGTACAACACATCCAAGGAGGGACGACGAAGACTGATCCCAGCTGTGAGGAACTGCAAGAAGTTTGTGTGAGTTTGATGTTTTTTACTGTAGTTGTTTGTTTCATTTTATTTAAATTAAATGTGTGACTAAATTTGAAGAACTCTACCCTTCATATCATGCATCATTTTTCTTTACTAGTTTGCAACTACACTGCACTAGTTGTACATTTTGCTTACTGGTTGCACTTTTGCCCAACTACATGGAGCCATTTCAGTGTACTAGTAGCCTAAAACCTAACAAGTGACTGTTAAATGTGCACACAGGTCGACTATGGCAACCTAAAATTTAACTAGTTGACTAGTGAACACTAAAATGCTCTATAGCTAACATACATTTTGTCCCTACTAGTTAACTAGTGCAGCTAAAAATATCAGCTATTACTGTTTACTAGTTAAATAGTAAGCGCCCCCGCCAAAAAAAAAAAAAAAAAAAAAAAAAACTCTCTAGTCGACTGGTGCAACTCAAACTGGTCCTACTAGTTGACTGGTTAAAGCAGTTTAGGTCTTACTAATGCCATTTAAAAATCTGGCTGCCTAAAATGTTTACCCAACCTCCACCCTGAACCCTTAATGCTTCATCTGCAGATCCAAGCAAAGCAAATATTAACAATGTGCATGCAAATCACAAAGATATAATATCATAAATAATGATAACCAGACAACCAGAAAGCATTAAACTCTTGTCTCCTCTGATTTCTGAAGTCAAAATAAAATGTACTTTTGCATAATAACATGATGTGCTACACGTGTCATGGCAGATTGACGTTCTCTGAACTCTCCGAGACTCACTGTGAAGTTGTGGCTTCAGCTCTGCAGTCCAACCCCTCCCATCTGACAAATCTGGACCTGAGCTACAACAGTTTTCAGGATTCAGGTGTGAGACGTCTCTCTGCTGGACTGGAAAGTCCAAACTGCAGACTGGAGACTCTAAGGTCAGTTCGCTGTCTGTGACTGTTGTTGTTTTGGAATATAATCATTTTAAACTCCTAATTGAAGTTTTTTACATTTTCAATTAAGAACTATCCTGGCTCTGGTGTAGAATAGGGACAGGCTCCTCAGTCAAACTTAGAATGAACAAAAAGTCCTTTGATAAACCAAACAGGTGAAGATGTGCAACGTAGAACCCTGCTTCGTTTGTTTAGATGTCTGAGGTGTTAGACTGGAGGAGCTCTCAAATTACTTGAGTGGTTAAGAGATTCTTGAAAATTTAAAGAAACACCTCTGTTTCATTTCTGTTTGGTAAACTTATAGTCTTTCTTGCAGGAATAGTGCGTTAGGAAGAGACAACTTTACTGTTTGAATGGTAAAAATGTAATGATCATATGACTGTTGTGTTTCAGTAAATAATACAGCTACACTGTACATATAAACTCAAAATGCATCTGATTGCATCATGAATTATTTGATTTATGTGTTTTGTCCAGGTTAATAAAGTGTGGTTTGACAAAGATGGGCTGTGGCTTTCTGGCCTCAGCTCTGAAGTCCAACCCCTTCCATCTGAGAGAACTGGACCTGAGCGACAACAACCTGCAGGATTCAGGAGTGAAGCTGCTGTGTGGTTTTCTGGAGAGTCCACAATGTAGACTGGAGACTCTGAGGTCAGGGGCTACTTTTTTATTGAGCACAAAATGTTAACATTAAACTGTAGACACATGTGAAAATACACTAAGAATCGTCACAGAAACATCAGTTTTAAGCTTAGTGCTTTAGTTTATTGTGTGTGTTTGCTGAAGGGACTGCAACAATAAAAAAGTCCTTGCTTACTTTTTCCCACAACAGAATATCTGAAAATGATCAGCCACAACACTAGAAATAAAAGTTAAATTGCTCACCCACTTTTGACTAGGGATCAAACAAAAACATCAGTAGAGAAATGTATTCCCAGTGGCACAATTAAAATACTAGTACAGTTGTAAAGTTCTACAACGTTAAAGAAAATGTTTGGAATGACTTATTTTTTCACCCATGGTGTTTAGAAAAAGTGAAAAGTGGTTTCCCCAGACATGTTGGAATTTACCAAATCAGTTAAACTCTTGTTTGCTGCTTTTCATTCATGACACATAGATTAGGTCAACTATTTTTTGTTTTATCACGCAGTGATTTAATTTATACTCTGGATAACTTCACTATTAGTTCAAAATGAAGAAAATACTCAACAAAGACCAGTGTGTTTATTATTACGACACCAAATTTGAGCTAAATGTCTGTAATATTGGCTGAGTTATAGTCTTCTTTGTGTTTTCTAAGGTTGATTTAAAGACCATTACATAGCTGCTTATTTTGTGCATGCCCACTATCACTATGGGCTCTAAAACCAAGACAATAATGGAGCCCATCTTACTATTACTACTTACTACTAATGTCTCACTTTATCCTCATCCTGTTGTCAATCTCTTATCACGTTCTGAAATGATTATTATATATAAACAAACAGAATTAAACTAGTTCCAATTATTTAGAGGTAATCTTTAGCCAAGCTAAGCATGTTTTTAATGTATTAATAATGTGGACCTTTTCGCCACACAGCATTGGTAATTCAGCTTTTTGTTAGAAAATAGAGAAATATAAGCGTTTCCAAAATAAAAGAATAATAGGTAGGGTAGACGGGGATATAGTCTCCAATCTATCTGGAGTTCTCACATCTTTTATTAGTTCCTATTACTTTTGTTCTTGTCACGTCTTTTGTTGGATTGCCCGCCTGTTTCTTTAGTAAGTGTTTTTTGTTCACTTGCTTTTGGATCCATTCAACTATGAATTATCTGCAATATCAGACGCCTTTTAAACTTAATGTTGCTCCAGCAACATTCAATTTCAAACAATGAGAAGGAAATTCCTCCTAATTTGGATAATTTACTTTGAACCTCTGAAACGCTTTATATTCACCTCATAGTTCACTTCATAAATTTTAAATTACAACAGTGGGTTCAGCTAATAACTTAATTAATCTGTATTAAACTATAAAATACTTTAACCAGTCAAGTCTATAAAATGCTAATAAGATAAAAACATTTTAATTTCACTTTATCAGAGTTTAGAGTATTGTTTTTAGGTTATTTAATCCCCAATGTTTGTATTTATTTATTTTTATCCAGGTTAAGGAGCTGCAGTTTGACCAAGACCAGCTGTGGTTTCCTGATCTCAGCTCTGAAGTCCAACCCCTCACGTCTGAAAGAACTGGACCTGAGTGTCAACAGGCTGAAGACGCCAGAAGAGAAGCAGCTGTTGGATCTGGTGAAAAATCCAGACCTACATGCGGGAAATTTGGAGGTCCGTACGTCCTGCTTTTAACAGAATTTTACTGAAAACAGTTTCTACAAACACTAAATTAACATATGAAAGCCTTGAAACATTAATAAACATACTGGTTCTTATTTATCACAGTGTTTGTGCAGTGGTCTTATTTTCATGTCTCACTGTTTTCTTATTGGAAACTGTGTTTAGCTGCACAGGTCCAATTAATTAGTGGCCAAGCATTTCTCTTCCTTATTTAACAAACTACAAAACAAAACAAAACATTAATCTCAGAATGTGCTGCTTCACTGACTGATGAAACGAAAGAGTCTGGAAACACAAATTCATCTCCTCTGTTGTTACTTCTTGTCCCCGCAGTCAGGCGAGGCTGTTTCTGGGAGGTGGAGAGGAGAGGAGAGCTTCGAGTGACAGGAAGTGGAGACGACTCTTAGCGCTGAGAGTAGCCAATATATTACATGACCTGATAAATCATTTGTATGCATTATTATGACAAGTCGATAACGTGAAGAGCAATTTACCAGTTCCAAAGAAATGTTGTGCGGTGAAGACCACAGGAAATGTCCCCGTACGTTCAAACAATGGTTCTGAGAAAGCCGTGATACATTTTGCCAATGGAAGCGTTTGTTTCGGGCTGGCCCTGGGTCAGAGTGAACTCTGAACAGTACAAAACCTGAGATCTGGTTCCACCCTGGCATGCTTCCCAGAGAGAGAGAGGAAGAGGAGTCGGAAGATAAAGAAAAGAAGACCGACTGTGGTTCGGCAGGACTTTTATGAATTTGTTTTTTGTGTGTAGAACCAGCATGTTTAACACTTTGCATCTATTATGAATGTATTATTGGATTGGTTTTATTTAATGTTGTAAATACACCGGAAATGTTACAAGAACAGCTCCAGTGTCAGACACAACATAAAACCCAGCATCATCCTTATGAGTTCCTCTGGATCTGACGGCGCTCTGCTGCCGTTCTGCTTCTACACTCTGTCATTTAGTTTAACTATAGCTTTTAGCTGAGTTTCAATTATTTTATATAATTATTTTAGGTTTTGTCCACCATGAAAGGTCTTTGTCTGTGTACGTGTGTGGATGTGTGTTTGTTTCTTAGCAATACATTACGAACCAGTGGATGGAGATGATTTAAGGGCTACTTTCAGCACTCAGGTGACATTTTACCCATGTGGCTTAATTCTTGTTCATCAAAAACTAATAAACGTTTGTTGTTGTCACCAATAAGTGGCCCTCTTGTATTGTTTAGAATGTGTTTCTGAAGCCTGAAAGTTCTTTTTTTGTTTTTTTTGTTTTTACAATTGTCCTAATTTCTGCATAATTTTGACCTTAAACACATTTTTTATGTCATGAAAGCAGAAGGAGAAGTCAACTGAACAAATGGGACAAAGTAAGTAGTTTTTGACTTCAAATAAGGGACCCTTTATTGGATCTTTAAAGATTTTTTAAGCAGACACACTTTCTTAAAGTTGTTAGTATTAGAGCTTAAAGTGATATTTTAGCCAACCTACTCTCATTTTTCTTTTGCCATAAACCTAAAGACTAAAGATTCTTCTTCTTCTTCACCTCAGAATTGTCCCTTTCTGTTGTAACATACATTTATTATAAGCAATTAAGAATCATGTTTTTTTAAAAGCTTTATGCCACCTTCTTATAAGATGACTGTCCCACACAGTTTATTAACACTTAATGAAGTATATTTGTATGCACAACAATGTAGAAATAGTATGCCTCTGTTTACACTTACACAACTCACAAAGATGTCTCTGTGAAACTGTCAGCTTCATATGTTTGTAGTTTGTCATAAATATCTGGAGTTTTCAATCCTACATAGAATTACAACAAAATAATGAAGGTTTCGGTGATCTGTCTGCCCTAAGCTTGCTGATATTTAGAACCATACTGTGACCGAACTGTATTGTGATGAACGCAATTCAATAAATGTTTAAGTACGAAAACTTTCGTTTTCATACTTAAAACGAAAAATACATTTTTTGCATTGATTCCGTTGATTTAGTTTTTTCTAGACCGACGATGATGTAGTTTTTTTTTTCAGCCCCACTGACTAACCTCTGTCTCCTTCTCTGCCCTCCCCTCTCTCTCTCTCTTATTCTCTGTCTCTCTCTATCTCTCTGCCCCTTCCCTACCTCTCTCTCCCTCTGGTCGGACCGACGAACATGTTGGTTTGTTTTTACTTTTCAGCCCAGACCGACGATCATGTTGGGCTTTTTTTTTTTCAGCCCCGACTGACTAACCTCTGTCTCCTTCTCTGCCCGCCCCTCTCTTATTCTCTGTCTCTCTGTCTCTCTCTATCTCTCTGCCCCTTCCCTACCTCTCTAAATGGTCGGACCGACGAACATGTTTGAGTTTTTTTCAGCCCCGACCGACGATCATGTTGGGGATTTTCAGCCCCGACCGACTAACTTCTGTCTCCTACCTCTGCCCTCCCCTTTCTCTCTCTCTCTTATTCTCTGTCTCTCTCTATCTCTCTGCCCCTTCCCTACCTGTCTCTTGGTCGGACCGACGAACATTTTGGCNAAAGGAGTGTCCCTTATCCTTGAGGTGTAGGTGGACAGCTGAGTCCTGTCCAGAAGAGGTGGCTCTCCTGTGTTGAACCATGCGTCTGTGGAGAGGTGTTTTGGTCAGAATAAATCTGACATATATGAAGGTAAAAGAATGCAAACTAGATGAAACAAGCATATCAGACCATTCTTCCCTAAGATTAAAATTAAATCTACCTTCCAGAAATTGTAAAACAGCATGGCCATTAAATGTAGGCTTACTGAACTACAAAACGATTAAAGCTGAAATTACCCATGATATTTCTTCTTTTTTCAGCTCAATCCCAACAGTAGTGATCTTCTGCATATATCTTTCCCTCACACATTGGTCAAGAGTATGTAAATACCTGGATTTAGTTTGCTTTGAAGCCATTGTTGTCCATCGCTTGCCCACCAACATGGCAAAAATACCTCTTCTGGTTAAGAGGTTATGTCACAGTTGCACAAACAAAGTCATTTGTAGCCATTTCTCTATTTTTTTTATCAACTATTGCCGTAAAACACTGAGAAAGACTGTTTCACTTTGTCTTTTTAGTGTCTTTTTAAAAAAAGACGTAGTCAGTATTTTTTGTTTTGTCCTCTTTTTTTAAAAATAGTAAATCACTCACAAATTCAACTTTGCATAAAATTTGCTGCTGATCCACTTTTTCAATAATGCCCTCTGCTTTAGGTGAAAGTGGAGTAATAATAATTTTGCCTGTGTGTGTGCAGTGTTGATCCACAGATACTGCAGTACAGGGGTCTGGACTGGCCCTCCATCGAAAAGGTCTAAGTCTTAGCGTTCAAAGTGTCTCACACAAATGACAGTCACAGGAGTGATTTAACCTTTCTGACTTCCTCTCTCATCAAATCCTGCCTTCTCTGGTATAACAGTCAACTGAGTGACTCACAAGTCTGCTCTTTGTGTCAGCTTTCATTAATAAAAGCTCGCTCCTATTTGATTGTCACACTTGTTATGGTGTTAGGAACTAGTTAAGATAAATAATTATTAAATCATTCTGTTCCTAGATTTAAAAAAAAAAACAATTCCACTGTGGCAAACACTGATGGAACAGGATGACAGAAACTGAGTAAAGCCAGTTTCCTTATTTTCTTTGTTTCAGTAGTGGATAACTTTTTCAGTCCTGGGGAATAATCCTGTGTTGTAATCTTCAGATGAAAAGCAGCAAAGTAAAATGAGCTGCATCAACAGTCCTTTTGGAACTTGAAGGAACTGAAAGAAAAGGTCTGATGATCTTGCCTTTTTTTCCCTCAGTCCTTCAGGTGGTAAATATCTTCTAAAATCCCCCATGATCTCATCACCATAGTACAAAAATAGTCTTTTCCTCCATCAGCTGAGACTTGAGAAGCTGTGAGTCATCCATCCATTTTGTTTACCCTCTTCTCCAGCTCTAAGCACTGTTCCACTGTTCCACCCAGCTGTGAGTCATCTAAAAGTTATATGCATGTGGTTTGCTTTTAAAAACAGACAGACTTTTCCCAAATGATGAAATTATGTTAAATAGAAAAGTTCATGTCTCTTTATCAGATGCTGGGTCCAACAATCTTCAAAACTGTTAGGAAAGTGCATGGCGAACCCAGAACACAGACTCATGTCAGGCTAAAATAAAACTAATTTATTAGCAAAAGAAAACCAGAAAACAAAGCGTTGATGAGGCAGCAACAAAATGAAATAACAAAAACTTCCTACAGAAAACAACAAGCAAAAACATAAGGTGCAAAAGCGCAGCGTGGACAAAAACACAGCAACGTGGGCAACCAGGAACACAGAACAGACAGACAGGAATGAACCAGCAAGTAATGCCTGACAAAGACCAGATTATATATGCAGAGGATAAATGAGGAAGTGGACACAGGTGACTGATTTGTAACTAGAGACAGGTGTAGATGAGCGTGGCAAGCTGAGTTGAGAGCTGCTGAACTGAGGGCAGGTGAATGCTGACAGAGGAACACATGAGAACACATAACAAAGACAACAAGAACAAAAGAGTGAGGACATAACAAAATGCAGAAAAATGACTCAAATCACTACACAAAACAAAATTTTAGATTTGAATAGTGGAGTTTTATGTTCAGTGGTATTAAATAAGAGAAAATCAGTTATTTAATTTAGCTAGATGCTGGTTGAAGATATAAGAAATGCAAGTAATATAAATAGCCAGAACTTATATTAGAATTTAACTCACCAAGGGATATAAACATTCAAGGGGCTGAATACTTTCTGTACGTACTGTAATCCCTTCTGAATGACAGTCATTTTAAGGCAGAAGTATGGAGAGAGAGAGAGAAGACTTTATTTGCAGACTCAAGGTTCATAATAAATACAAAACAAATTACACAATACATAACACACAATAAAATAAAGTACCCCTATCCTTTCAAAAGAAAATCATATCAGTGTTTCCAAAATTCAGATATGTAATGTATGGCACTTTATTCAGTGTTAGTCAATATTAAGATGACTCTATTATCAGACTTATGGAGTCAACAAACAAACTTTTACATAAACTTTCTTGAAGCAGCCTTTAATGTGCTGATCCCAGCAGACACAAATAGTTCACTGGCACTGGGCTTCTTTAATAAAAGATCTTAGTGCATCAATCCCTGAAGGCTGGCTTTTTTTGTAATTTCACCACAAATGTGCTGTGTACAGTGAGGTACAATATGATCTGAATAAGTTTAATTTTACTTCATCAGAACAATATCCAAATTTCTGAGATAGTAAAGTCACTTGTGCATATAACATATGGCACTGATAGTAAATGTCCTGATCATCTGTCAGGCGATCTATAAACAAGTACTAAGATATTTATCTTCATTTGAGATACTCAGTATATCACCAAGCAGCTTAAAATCATGAGATGACATTTATTTGTCCTCTTTAGTTCAATTACACTTTTTGTAGAGTTATATTTGATATCATGTTGTTCACCATATATTGAACATACATTAAGGAGCAACTGAAGACCAGCTGAACTTGGGTAAAGGTCATCAGCATACATTAGGTGATTTATTACTGTACCTCCAACCATACAGCCAGTTCTACGCAGATTTAACTCCTTGGAGAGGGCATTCATATAAGAATTAAACAAAACAGGTGATAGAATGCTTCCTTACAAACCTGAAAAGGTGCAGACACACAGTTGGCCCACTTGACCTGCATCGTCTGGATTGCATACCAAACCACACCTCAGCTTGACACAGTTTTTGAAACAGTTTTCTATGGTTCACACGATCAAACGCCTTAGAAGCATCTATTTTTATAATTACTTAGTAATTCCTTGAATCCGTGTACATATCAGCACAATGTTAGGGCTTAAAACAAATTCAGTTATCAGTAAACATTACTAATTTGTCCAACCTTGCTAGTAGAATTTATTCATAAACTTTAGACAGTATATATATTTGTGGCATATGGCATAGCAATGGATCTATAATTATCTATAATTATCAGAACTGCCTACTTTTCCTTCCTTATCCTTCACAGGAACTAAAAGAGCTCTCATCATGGAGTCTGAAATAAAACCATGTACAATAAAGGCTGTGAGGCACAAGGCAAGAAGAGGCACTAACCTCAAAATTGCAAATCTGAGATGTTCTGCAGAGATGTGATCCAGTCCTGTAGCCTTATTTACAGACAAACTTTTTATTGCTTGATAAATCTAATGAGTTTCAATAATATTAACCACATCAACATTGTCAACCTGATAAAGTTCACTCTGAACACAGGTGAACAATTTACTATAGTGGTGTTGCCAGAGCTCTGTAATCATATTTGTCCCAGGGAAAAGATTTACTAATGTAATTTTTTTTCACCTCTTTCCAAAAGGCTTTTGTATTCCTACCTAACAGTTTTCAGCCACAGAATCAGCTCTCATGGTTTCTTCCTAATACATCATATTGCATATTTATATTTTGCATTTGCCATCTGTTTATGCTCAAATATAGGTCCTTGTCTAGGTTTACTAGCAAGAGCCCAATAAGTAGTAGATCCCTAGACATATATATTCTATCCAGGCCTAATTTCACCCTTTTTTCTGCTTTTACTGTAGGGCAAACTTGCTTCAAGTAACACTTTGACTCGGTACAAGCATAATAAAAGGCCAGCTCTTCTGTTGAGAAAGAAGACCAGTCTAAGTGCCCAAGATTTGGATCCATTTGCGGTTGCAGGTATACAATCAGATTATTATTTTTTTAACAATCAGATCTAATTGTCATCTCAACAGAAATGTGATTGACAATAAATTAATTATCATGCTGTATCACATATACTGCAATACACCAGTCCACACCAAGTCTAACAACATTTATCACTGAATCTCTTGTTCCAGAGGAAAGCCACACCTCCTGGTATCCTTCCTTTTTTGATTCCCAAAATGAGGTCAATAGTTGACCCTCCTGCACTGAGGAAACTGTCATTAATAGGGTTTTGACCATTAAGATCCTGCTTAGCTGAAAATGTTTCTTGTAAACACAGAATACCACATTACTGCAACAACTGATTTACAACAATACAGCAAGCTTTATCATCTGTGCTCTGAGCCAAGCGCAGATCACGACAGTTGTAGGAGATGACTTTAATGTCCATCGCAGCCCACACCAGCATCAGGTATTCTCATATTCACAGATGCAAGAGGAGCATGAGCAGCTTTACAAGGCTCTTAATTGCCTTACAATTGTAGCTCTGGGATGTACATAACAGCTAAGTCACTGCATTTCACGGTTACTTTAAATGAAGCATATCTGTTATTTACAGTAGTAATGTTTTGGCATGTTATGTCATGCCCATGTTTATTTTTAAGGAAGTGTGTAGAGTTTTCGGATCTAGGTCTGGTGAGAATTTTAAGGCAAAAACACTCACTATTTTAGTTTACACCATTTTAATGGTCCCTGCTGCCCAGTTCCCACAATTATTTTGCCAACTTTCCTCCATCCCATTACAGATTCAGGGCAAGATGACAGCTTAGTGGCTACAATCCCAGATTTCACGATCTGGCTCCACTTTGGAGATCCAGGTAAAGGCATAGTACCTCTGGTGCACAACGCTGGTGTGGCTCCCATTACGCCTGACAGATTTTTCTTCTTCCTCCTGAAGGGCTTTGACTTCCCTGACCAAGGTAATCGTGTCAGTAGTTTCTGCTATATCCAGTTCACTTTCTGGTGCAGACTGGTCAGCACATCCAAGGTCAGTGCGCAATTTGAGGGCGCACACCCAGCTTCCCATATCCATTTTGTGGAGTAGGCCACAGACATCCATGAAGGAAAGAGTCACTGGCAGCATCTCATCCAAATAGTGAGACACAATCTAGGAACATTGTCTCCACATTCATTTAGCACTTTGAGACAAGCCTTCACATTGATGATGTCTTTTCGTGCTCCTTTATGAGAGATTTTACACTGTGTAGTAGTGCAGGGCTGATATGGATTACAGTCTATGATGCTGAACTGAGCAGAAAAAAGAATGATTTTATACCAGCCACTTTGACAACAGTTCACAAAATATGTCATGAGTCACTGGATGGATTTTAATGAAACTCTTACAAAGTAATTTTTGGATGTACATAAACAACTGATTACCTTTTGGAGTCAACTCCATTATGGATGTCCGCAACAGTCAACACATAAACAGCTATATTTTACAGATATTAAGCTAAAATTTGGTATTGTAGTTGCTGAGAGACATACACAACACATACTTCAAGCATCACAAGATTATGCAAGATATGCAATGTTGCATAGGAATGAGCCTAATGTTATTTTCAAGGTTAGACCACAATGGCTACAACTCCCTCTCTTCTCAGCACAAGATGATATTAGTCTAAAAGTTTGACATGAACAGTGGTGGGCAACGTGCATTCTTCAAAAAGTGCTTGGGCTTTAATTTAGATAAGAAGTGACAACAAACTCACCAAAACTGGACTTAAAACAAAATGACAATAAAGTAATGCAGTATAATTAAATGAACTAATCTGTAGGTTCAAGATGTAGAGTCAACAGCATTAATCTGTACATGCTGCCTGACTTTTTCAGATTAATGGCAGAAGTCTAACTTAGTGTTTGTGTTTGTTCTGCAATGACGCTTCTTAAACACACAAATTTGTTATTGCAGTTTTTGGCCACAAGAGGACAGTCTCAGATATATGGAGAAGGATCTGAGAGGTGCTGGTGTGCTCATGTGTCATTGCTCTTCTGTAGAAAAAACTAATACAGGGCAAAGATCTGCTATGTTATGGAGTGTATTTTTTTAAAATAAACAAAATTTCCCTACTTTATTCAATTTTTTTCTATTAGTTATATTTAGGGCAACCTGCAGTATTTACAACTGAAAATTATCAACAGCTGCTGGGTTAATACACATAAAAAATTAAAAAACAGAGCCCAGAATAAGAACTAACCAGCAGATAAAACAAATAATAACTCTAATCATTAGGTGTCAGAACTTACATTACTAGGACTAAACAGTAGAGAACAGATTCCCTTCATTACCTGTAGTATTGAGTGAAGGCTATAAAAATAGTGGCCAATTTTTGCTGAAAATTTCTTGTGGGTGAACAAACCTAACCTTGATGAAACACCACTTTAAGCATGTTGAATGTATGATCTGTGACAAAGAAGCAAAGATTGATCTACAGACAACAAACATACAGAGGTGCCAAAACGTGTGGATGTGGATCAGTTTGTTGGTACCTTACAGCTCATTGAAACAATGCTTTGTTTCTTCTGAAAAGGGATTCAGGTAAAAGCAGTCTAATGCAGTGATTCTTAACCTTTTTTCAGTGATGTACACACTGTGCAATTTTTTTTCCAACCAAGTACCTGCCCTGTGACAGGAGCCAGGTAGAGTCAAACCACTTAGAAAGAGTAGTGAATCAGATGTTTTTTTATTTAGGATAATGAAACTGATTAACTTACTAATTTTAAAATTAAGTTTATGACTTTATTTCATTGAAATATTTAATATCGATGCATAGATTCTATTTATTAATGGACATTAATTACAAATAAATGCAAGATGAAATAATGTCTAATTAATAATGTGTCTTCAGATGCTTTTTAGAAACCGCAACAGAGGTGGCACACTTCACTGACAACTGAAGGCTGTTCCACAGTTTGGGGACACTAGATAATCTATACTGGGCCCCAGGATAGATCCTGGTGTATCCCCATGGAAACTTTTGTCAGTTTCAAGTTATTTCAGACATAGTTGTGTTTTTTGATCAGTGTGGAAGGTGCCAGCATATTTGTCCACATCTACTAGAACTGATGCAGCTTGTCTTAACACTTGTTGGAGAGATGGAACACCTTTCAGTCCAAAGTCTGAATAGTCTAGCTACCTGGTTGAGTGGAAGGATGATTGTCTTCCAAACTAAAGGCTCAGGGATCAATAATCTGGTGGAGATTTCAAAAACCAGGTTCAATCAACTCTGACTTTATTTGTAAACTCCAAGTTGATTTGCCCAGAGCAGGAAAACTCTGAGTGTTTGGTTCCAGAATGGCTGATTAGATTGAGTTCAATCAACTCTGAGTATCTTCGCCTTGAGTTAAGATACTGCAAAATTAAAAAAGTCTAATCTTTAAACCTTTTGTAATTAACATAACACAATAACAAAAGCCACAATAGAAGTTATCCTAAAACTTATGTTGTGACTTTCGTTGTGTTGTGACCTTTTTGTGTTTTGCTCAGTGTGGCTTTTGCATTTTGTTGACCCCTCTGGGCCACTGTAGTTGTATAATCCTGATGGAAATCCAGATCAACAATTTTTTCATCATTCAATGATTCTAACATTTGCAGTTTTAGTTGCAATACATAATACAAGCCATCTTCATATTTTAATTTTCATATAAATATTGAAAATAAACCCTTCAAACGTTTTCTCTGTGTTGGTTCCTGTAGTCAGTACAATGAGTCTATCTGCTGCTAAACATTGTGACAGTCAGTACTGATACGAAACTTTAACATTAGCTTACAAAGCTAAACCACTCACTAGCAAAAAAAGCATTCAGCAAGTGTGGAAAAAATCTTTTGACAAACGTGCCTACACCTGTAAGAATGTGTTTTTTTCTTCTTATTGACCATTAGTTCCACATGACTTGATTTATAAAACGCTCCAATAAAATATTGAAACAACCAATAGCTTCAGTCATTTTTGTATCATATAATGTGGATATTCTCTTGCTCTTGCTTCAGAAACACAAAACCAAACAATACATCCAATAATTCCTTCTGTTATTAAGTAATGTAACTGACATGAAGATTTTGGATCATCTGTTGTAATACTGCTTGTTGACTTCAGATGGAATGTTTGCTCAGTTGCTATTACCAGACACACCCACCTTTCCTCCACTCCCTTCAGTAACACCACAGCCACTTCCTTCACTCAGTCAGACTGCACAGCTCCATTCGTGTCGACTGTCCAGAGTCCACGAATACAGATTTGCTCGTCCCACCAATATCAGTTCAAGTGAGCTCCCTCACGCCGTACAGGTACGTAATGATCTCAGCCCTCATTGTTTCTATCAGGACTAATCCATTCACGCAGTAGATGATTACTGTTTTAGGCCTTTTCTTTGTCATTTTATGCAAAATGTTCAACTCTAAAATGTCTGAACAATATTTCTTATCACTTACTGCCTTTTATGTTTGCTACAGTTTGCTGGTACAGCAAAAACACTTGAAGCAGTGCTCAGAATGCACTTTGATAATTATTTTGGCTTAAACCACTTAGGCTGTCAGATATACTGTACATATGTTGAAGCAAAATATCAGTTATTACTGAGCAGAGAAAAGGAAAGACTAAACAATTACAACACATTCTCACTGTGTGCATAACATCTGATAAAATGCTGGTTATCTTGTGACCATAACTGACTTAACTGTATAGCAGAAAGGTGTGGCATTCTTTTAAAATATTGTAAATCAGAGAAATGTGAATGTGAATTTGGCATAGATATGTATATAAAGTATGTGTCATGATTATCACCTGCCACTGAAAGGAGAAGGCAGATGATAATGTACATCTACAAACAAACGACCTTTAGAATCAACTTTATTCAAGATAGCTGCCTAAGCAACTTTAGCCAAAGCAAAAATGGTTATAACTCTGTTAATTGTACAGATATTGAGGTGTGTTAGTAGCTAAGGATCATCCCCTGAGTGCTAACTGATTGGGCAAGATCTGTTTTTAAAACTTTGCCATTAACTACTGGAGTTAACTGTCTGTTTGTTTGCAACATATCCCATGAATCTGTTGACAGATTTTAATAAAACTCCCAGAAGGTAATCATTGTACATCTATAACTGATTAATGTTTAGAGTTAGCCCAATTTTCAGAGGGTCACCACAGCCAATCAGCCTTAACCAACATAAAAATGGCTTTATCGAATTAAATTTTACAGGTTTTGAAGTAAAATTTGACGTGGTAGTACCTGAAAGTCATTCACAACATACTCTGAGGGCTAAACATATCTCACAAAATCCCACAATATTGCATGTGATGGTGCATAGTCATTTACAATGTTTAACAAAATGGCTCTAATTCTTAGCATAAGTTGATCTTAGTCTAAAACTCTGACATTAAAGACGATGAGCAATATGCATTGCTTTCCATATAGAAAAACTATTACACAGATAAAGCTGTTTTGTTTTAAAACGATAGAAGATCTTCTGTCAGACTGATCCCTGTTTTCCTGTCTGATCTTGATCCTGAAACCTGCAATGGCAGATCTGCATACCAGCCTCCTCAGCAACCACATTCCTGCAACCTCTTCTGCCTCTGCTCAGACATGTCGCTCTACAGTTTTGGTTTGGAGCCGCTCTCTTGCCATGCCTGGAACAAAGACAGGACCCGTAGGTGAAACACAAACACTCATCTGTGTGATAAAATGCTCCCCCTCTTCATGTCCTTTCCCTGGGTGGGTTTACAAAAAGATCAAATGGTAAATGGATTGTACGTATATAGTGCTTTTCTAGCTAACTGGGCTACTTAAAGTGCTTTACAACACATTCTGTCCCCTTTACCCATCCACACACATTCATACAGCACTCTACAAAGCTTGTATGAATAGATCAATCTATAAAGGCTAACCAGTGCTATAAACTTCATTCATGCACCAGAGGCACACATCAGAGGCAATGAGAGCTTTCAGTCTCTTACTCAAGGATACTTTGACACGTGACTGCTGCCAGGAATCAAACCTCCAACTCTCTCATTGGAGGATGACTGCTCTAACCACTGATCCACAGCCACCCGTAAAAAACTGCAGTGCAGCCTAGATACACATCCTTCCTTCTCTAATTGTATTAATGTTGTCTGGTAAACCACAGAGAATCTGATTATCAGTAGAGGAAATGGACTCAATGAGCTTTAATGCAGCCATATAATATAACTCCATTCCAGCTGCTGAAGCATATCAGCTCAGCTTTTATTACAAATAGTATTGTAACAAAAGTGCAGTATGTTCTCACTTGTTCTACACATCAAGACAGTGTTAGCAGAAATGACATCAAGACCACTGCTTCTGTTTGTCATTTTGAACATGTACTGTTGCTTGGTTAATTTTTGAACATTGCTCCATTTCAATGATTACGGCTATGCTAGGGATGAAAAGCACAGGCTGCTTCAGATCATTTGAGCTACTGTGCTGACATAGAGCTACCAGTTTTCCCATGCTTATCAGCTTCTGCCAAAAACTAAAAGGCAGGTGATGTTTTTGCCTGTGTGTGTTGGGGGAGGGCGTTTTTGTCTGTTTGTCACATTATCAAAATGTTTTATTTTTTTTAGCTGAGTGTCATCCTCAACAGAAACAGTAGTTTTACTGCTAACAGATTACTCTAGATCACACGTGTCAAATTCAAGGCCCGCGGGCCAGATCCGGCCCTCTGTAACATTTCATCCAGCCCTCTAGTCTGGGACAGATCGAGTCTCTGATTCTTATTTTGTTTAAAAAAAACTGAGCCTAATTAGTGAAGTTTTCTCTTGACAGTGACTTAGAAGCCAACAATATATAGTTTTAATTTCTGTATGATCAGGTTTTTGTTGATGGTTTTTAAAAAAAATCTGTTTTAATGTTAAAAAATTAATTTAAAAGCTGAGTGAGGTGTAAGAAATGACTGCTAATTTCTTACACCTTTTGAAGTTTGATCTATTTGTTCATTAAAGTATGTTTGCTCTAAATTCTGTATAATCTGTAACTGGGAAAAGGTAATTGATATTTCTATATGAATGATTTGACATAATACGTCTAAAACCAAGGTTAATTTATGTAATTTTTAATAAATATTGATCGTGATTGGCCCTTGGCTAGGACCAAATTTTTAATTTTGGTCCCCCACCGGGTTTGACACCCCTGCTCTAGATGTTGCATAAAATCACACATAATAACATCATTAAAAAGGTTTGACCAAAACGTATACATGTATAACTCCACCATCTCTCAGTATAATATCATCTTCTTAGTTTAAACATAGTGGTGGGTGATATGGAGGAATGCTGGGCCTTTATTAAGCCCAAGCACCACAGGCATTGTGAAGGACTGTTAAAAACTTGGTGTTTCTCTTGCTGAATGAATCACCTTTTGGGGGGCTTTAACATACTCAAAAACTCTGGAAATTTTGGGAACACCCTAAAAATAAGTGAAAACTTTGGTCCTGTGAGGGTTTGAAAAAAGGTGTGGCAAAATGACTGAACAATGTCCCCTGTTTTCACAGTTTGACTTTCACATACAGTTGTGAAATTTGCTAAACATGAAACTGTCAAAGTCTACTGTAATGTATGGCCTAAAGCCAACCATTTGGGATCAAAGGCACTTTGGAGTTTTATAAATGTTGTATTTAAAGTACCACCGATTGTCACACACCTGAGTGTGTGAAATTTGTTCTCTGCATTTGACCCATCTCCTGAGGGAGCAGTGATCTAACCCACCATTTCCAACCCTTAATGCTGAGTGTCAAGCATTTTTTCTTTGGTATGACCAGCTGGGGATTGAGCCCATGACCTCCCAGTTTCAGGGCAGATACTCTACCACTAGGCCACTGATCAACTACTGACAAACTACTCCTAGAGATTTTGAAGTGTCTGCTTCAAACTTGATTCAGCTAAGGCCTAAAAGTTACCAAAAACCAAATTTTTTTTGTCTCAAAACAGGAAATTAGTAATTCTGAACTGAAGTCATGACTTTGACTGTTATTTTAATTTCTTTATTCTGTTGTTGTGGTTTTTAATCATTTGCAGCCTCACCATAGCATGTGGACATGGATCCACCTCAAATGTTGGCTTTTTGTCATGAAACACTAAGTCAAAATTGTTATAACTCCAACATAAAACATCTGATCAGCTTCAATCTTAGCCTGGTCTTCAACACATCAACATGTCAACATTCCACCACTGTTTTAACCCCGCTCCTTGAAAACAGGAAGTTACAGGTCTTATTCTGGATGTCATTCTCTGACCTGAAATCTCTATTCATCTTCAGGTCATTTTAATCAATAACTAGTTAGTCTACCAGCTGCTGCAGAGCTAAAAAACATTACTAATTTTCACAAAGCCTCTTATTAAACTATGAAAGTCTTGTTTTAGTTACACAGCAATAATACAAGTGTGATAAAACCTCACCACCATGTGAGGTTGTGCAGGTAAATGAGAAGCTGAAGTTTTGTCTGTCTGAGCTAACAGCTAACAGAGCTAACAGCAGAATAAAGCAGCTTTCTTTCTTTTTCCCTTTCTTGGAGCCAGAGTGGTCTCTTTGTCAAGGTGTGGGGAAAAGGAGGCGAACCCAGAGTGCAGACTCGTAATGAAAAGAAACTAATTTATTAAAATAAAGAAAACCAAAAACAAAACGCTGACAAGGCAGCAAGAAGAAAACTAAATACAAAATAAACTAAATCCAAAAACTCAATGGACAAGGGCAGGAGACGAGCAGAAGCAGACATCAGGGGAAAAAGACAAACAAATCAGTGAGTAAGTGGAGGAGATGACCGGGTTTTAAAGACAGAGGGTAATTAGGTGAAGTGAGCACAGGTGAGTGATAATGAGGAGCAGGTGGAGATGGGAGTGGCAGGAAAACAAGTGACTGACTGAGGAGAGGTGAATAATGACAGGAAACAAAAGACAAGGAACAAGGAGGAAACTAAGACCAGACTAACAAAGATAACTGAAACAATAAACTCAAACTGAAACATTAAGACAATAAAAGCAATAAACTGAATACAAAAACCCAAATCCTGACAATCTTAAACATATCCAAGAGTTTATTTTCTTATTTTTAGTGTAGCTTCAGCAGAATTCAGAGAGAGGTTTTGCTGCCTGCTAGTTAATAAGTGATGTGCCAATAAGTGCATGCCTGCTGTGTTTCACTTCACTCCAGCAAACAAAGACACCCGCCGAGTTAGCAGACTTTGTACAAAATCTCTATGGATTTATTTAACAGGGAAACTCCTCCATCAATGCTTGTCTTTACTTCTCGCTAGATCATACACTAGCTGACTGGTAAGGAACAGATTCAGTCACTATAGGTATTATCGTGTGCATTTTTTTCTTCACTTGATTTTAATGTACATTTTTAAATTCATATTATTTTTACTTAGTAATGGATGTGATTTCAAATGCAACAAAGTACAATACTTGAAATAAAACACTACGGTAAAAGTATAGATGCTAAAAGTGACTAAAAAAAACAAAGTACATAACATTAATACTCAGTTACAGTAACACAAGTAAATTTGCTAATTTCCACGTCTGCTTTTGGTGCTTGGAAAATGAGCCTGAAATGATAAAAGTTGATACAGATAGAAATGATTGGCCACCAAATATTTTAAATGTAAAAAATTCCATAAAAGTTTTGTCTATAAATCAAGATAAATTTTGCACAACAAAAGTTATTTTGACATTTTGTGTTGTTTTACTGTTGTTGTAGTATGAAGTTAACTTATATTTTCTTGTAGAGATTGCTGTGAGCCCTAACAACAATGTGGTGAACATCTATGAGAAGAAAGCCAAGGATTGGGTGAAGATCCACGAGCTCACAGAGCACAGTGGACGGATCACAGGTACTAGAACTCCAACTGGACCTCTCAATGTCTTAATCAAAGATATGAACTTCACTGGGAATGAAAGACTATAACAGTTAAACCACCTCAGGGTGTTGATGTGATGGTTGTTTGGTCTGAAGGCGGCACAGTTATTAGAACCGTTGCCTCACAGTGAGAAGGTTGCAGGTTCGCTCCCAGCCGTTCTGTGTGGTGTTTATATGTTCTCCCCGTGCACAAGTGAGTTTTCCTCCCACAGAGCAAAAATATCGATCTTAGGTTCATTGGTAACTCTAAGTTGTCCCTAGGTGATTGTGAATGGGTGTTTATCTTGTTTGCCTCTGTGTCCCTGTAATGGACTTGCGACCTGCCTTGGGTGTCCCCCGGCTCTTGCACAGTGACTGCTGGAGATAGGCACCATATGGCCTACAACCTGCATGGAAAAGTGTGTAAAGAAAATGAATGGATGCATGAATAAATGGAATGGATGGATGGATAACATCAATCCAAGACTGAACCAAAAACCAAGACATAGAAACATTTGAGTATCTTACAATAAACTTAGAAGACCAAGGAGTATCAGTACTGCAAAGGTAATTGCTGAATGCAAGACAGGTAGAATGATTACAAATCGTAGACAGATGGGAAATGTACTTAAAAACAAGGATCACTAAGGAAAACACTGGCTGAGAGCAATAAATGACCAGAAACAGACTGAACTAAAAACATTCTAAAATACAAAAAAAACTACAGACCAGTAAAACTAAAAACATCTCCCACATGCCTAAACTATGATTGTTGATCTGAAGGGCTCCCAAAACATAAGAGGGATTCAAATGACTTTTGTGCAAATTAATTCATAGGAATTTTAAATTCTTTTTTAAAATTAGGTTCTCTTTCAAACCTCGCTCAGTATCTTACTACGGGAATTACCTTTGGATGTGACCAATCCTGAAAACTCCTCCACCGCCAAGTCTGTCACTAACATGCCTCTTTATAAGCAGACGGATTCAAGACACTCTTGTGGCTAACAGCTCATCCTGCCTTGTCTACTGTGTGGTCACAAATTGACAGGAGGAGACAAGCACACTGCTGGTTGTGTAATGGCTACTCTCTTTCCCTTTGTATGGGCCAGAGCTTCATACACACAGCAAATAACTTTATTAATGGATAAATAAAATGAAATAAAACCTTCCCATAATAATTCTTCCCTTTTGATTATTAATTAATCACAAGAAGAAACACATACTAAACTTTTCATAGAGTAAATGCAAACAATTATACATATACTTAAAGTAGATGTAAAAAGAATCAACCATACTACACTCAGGTCAGAATCAGACCGGAGGGACTCAGTGAAGTGAAGTGAAGTGAAGTGAGATTTATTTATATAGCACTTTTCAGCGCTTTACAACAGAAACAAAAACAGAATCCAATACAGCAAATACATAATGAAACACAAAAAAGAAAAAACATCGACCATGTATAATCTAAATGAAATATAGGATAATCTAAGTAAAATCATGAAATTAAACTTATTATTTAGCATTTTTACTTGGTTTTATATTCTATATTTTTATATATATTTTACTTTTATTTGGTTATATAGTTTTATTTTAATGAGAGAGATGACTCAGAAACAGCGGAGAGTGTGTATGTGTTTGTGTGTGTGTAGAGGCGGTGGAAGACAATGTGGTGCATGGTGTATGAGTGTGTCACAGAGGCCATTGTCTTTGATAATGATATAATGTTTATCAGCCAGCCCAGAGCAGATCCACAGATGTCCTTAGGCAGGAGGGGGCAGAGCATCTTGTTTACATAAAAATCCGGGGAGAGTTTGAGATAGCTGACCAAGGTCAGCAAAGGGAGCCAAATTCACAAACAAACAGGAACTGTTTTGGGTCAGGGAGACATTGTGTTTTTGTCTGTCTTAAAAGTCCTGCTGATCCAAATCCAAACAGCCAAATTCCAGGACCATTCCACCAGATTCGAGCGAGCAACTTCCTCAAGATGTAACCTATATTATGAGTTCCAGAACCGCTGTAACCGATAAATCCTGTTATCAAAAACCCAAATATGTGAAGATCTTCCAAAGACAAAAAATTGTCAGACAAACAATTATTCAATTTCCTCCAGGAATCCATTGTGTATCCAGCAAAAAATGTCCTCTTAGGGTCTTCCTGTCAAGAAAATGTGATCAATTGCGTTGAGAGACCAGCTGACCAGATCCATGGTTTAAAATATTTTTGGAGAATATGTAAAAAGGAGGCTCCGAAAGAAAGCAGGGCAGAGAGGCGGAGGGGGTGGGGGCAGTTCAGGAGACAGAGAGACAGAGAGAAAAGAAACACATCTGCCTCCCACCAGGAGCAGAGAGAAAAAAAGGGGGATAAGAGCTTTGGGGAAGTTGTTGATAGAGAATAATTTTTGTAATGGCCGGCTTAATTGTTCTTATTAACAAAACACTAAAACATGGAATGTAACAACAGCCTACATCAATAAGAATTGCAAGGAAAACTGACAGTGCTTCCTACTAAACTTCTTTACCACCACCCAGTCTCTAGGATGAATGCTGTAGAGTGGTTCACTGACAGGTGTTGTCAGTACTTGATTCACCTGAGAAAAAAACTTGAGACAAAACAGAAGGCAATGTTTTGCAATAGTTTTGCAACATATTTCATTTTTGCATTGGCTAATAGCAAGGAGTTGGCTTTCACAGCCCAAAATAGCTTTAAAACAACTGCAAAAAAAAAGTTGCTCATACTGCTGAATCCAGGTAAACAGCTATATACAGCTTTACAATTCTTTTTGTTTTGTATTGGGGTTTTTTTTTTGGAGGGGGGGTTCCTCTCAGAAACAGTATGGTGTTTCATTTTCACCTTAAAGTTTGATTGACTGTTTTCCTTTCAACTCAAGTGGATTCATTTTTTTCTAAGTCAAGGTCAACAAATGACTCAGTACTAAGTCTGTTCTGTTTTAAATAAATGTGTGATGTGGGCATGGGGAAGCTGTCTTAACAGCATGGTTTGAGGAACATGCTGTGTGGTCCTAGGGCCTGACATGTTTGTTTAAAATGCTGTCTCATAGAAAGATCTGATTATTTGTTGTTCTTCTCATTCACAGGAATCGACTGGGCCCCGGAGTCCAACCGTATTGTGACATGTGCCTCTGATCGCAATGCTTACGTGTGGACTCTGAAAGATGGCATGTGGAAGCCCACCCTGGTCCTGCTGCGGATCAACCGCGCAGCCACCTGTGTGAAATGGTCCCCGCTAGAGAACAAGTTTGCTTTGGGCAGTGGAGCTCGACTCATCTCTGTCTGCTACTTTGAAAAAGAAAACGACTGGTGAGCAGAACTTGGATCTTTAAGGGTCTTCACAGCAGCTCATGTTTCTCCATCTCCCCCTATCCCAGCATCCCCTTTTGTCACACAACCCTCTGCAGATCTTACTTCACTACATCCATGAACCTTCTCTGTGGTCTTCTTCTTTTCCTTCTTCCTTGTAGCTCCATATTCAACATCTTTTGTTCAATATGTCCACTGTCCTTCCTCTGTATCTGTCAGTCCAAACCATTTTAGCCTGAACTATTTAACTTTGTCTCCAAACCTGAGCTGTTCCTCTGATCAACTCATTTCTAATGCTGTTCATTTTGGTTCCTCCCAAAGAAAATCTGAACATCTTAATCTCTGCCAGTTCTCTCTCCTATCTTTTTGATAGAGCCACCATTTCCAAACCAAACATCACAACCCTTCTGTCACAAATCACCCCTGACACTCCTCTCCATCCACTCCACCCTGCCTGCTGTCTCTGCTTCACATCTCTCATGTTCTGCTCATTGTTTTGGATGGTTGACCCCGGGTACAGAAACTTATCTACTTTCAGTACCTCTACTCCTTACAGCTTTGTTGTTCCACCTGTCTCCCTCTCATTCACACACATGGATTCTGACTGTTCTCTTTAGAGCATACCTCTACCTCTCAAGACTCTTTTCCACCTTCTTTTACACTCACTCATAGGTGGAAAACCTGTAGGGGGCGGGGTTTCAATTTTTGAAAACCAGAGTTTTTTTTGAGAAAATGATACTTTTAAGCAATATAATATCGAAAAAAGAAAGCATATCCACCATTTATACAGGCAAAACAATGCATTTATGCCTTTCAAAAAATTATGCCCATGCAAATGTTTTCAGGCATTTTGGGGACTCCTTCTGTCACAATCTTAGATTTTTTGTGTTTGTTTGGAGTATATTCCATTTCTAATCATGCTTATAATTTAGCCATGTTTTTTACTTGTTGTGTTATTTAGAGATTCACCTGCTCAATTGTTCACTTCAAGTCTTTAATTGTATTGTTTTCCTGAGCTTTCTGTCAGGAGCGAGGGAAATGAACCCAGTGCACAGACTCATGCTCTGTCCGGATTTCTTGTGTTGCCCTTCTCTTGTATCCTGCTGTCCAAACGTTTTTGTTTGTTTGTTTTTGCTGCCACATCAGCATTTTTCTCTTTTTAAAAATTAATTAGTTTTACTTTGAGCTCCTTGTGTATCTGCATTTTGGGTCCAACTCGTAAGGTTTGGGTTTACTCCTTTTTTGTTTCTTTGCTTTGTTTATTTATACTTATTGGTTTAAATTAAATCTTCTCATCGGAGTCCTCCCTTTGATTCCACTCATATTTTAATTAAACCACCCCCATGAATGCCATTTGCCATTGTCTGCAGCCCAGAGAGATACAACTTTGACCACTGCAAACAAGAAGGGTCTCAGAGCTCTGATGTAATTCACCCATCTGTCACTCCTACTGCACATCCCTGCAGTGTTTTACTGTCGTGCACTCCTCTCAAATACTTCTCCACCACTCCTGACTTCCTCATAAAGTTCCACAGTTCCTCTCTTTGCAACTAATCAGATCCACAAAGACAAGTTCAGCTCTTCCTTCTCCATCAATACTTTCATAGTAGTCTACCCAAACTGCTGCTCACCTCACTTTTTAACCTGGCTTTAACAACTCGACACCATGTTTTCAAGGCTTCGGGTTTTTGTTGTTGTTTTATGTACGACTTAAATATACTTTTTTGGTAGAAATACACATACAGCCTGGTACTTACCTCAAAACATATCAGGTTCTTACAGTCTGTGTACCTGGTATGTACTGAGTACTTATAGGGTACATACCTGGTACTTACAGAGTATGTATCAGGTGTCTATCCAGTAGTTACTAGGTACCAGGCCTAGAGTGGGCTGAAAAATGGGGAGAAATTAGGAGCTGGGATAAGCTATATATTTTAAAGCAGTTGCCAACTTAAATGGGCCACTTTAAGACAAACATACCCTGTACATACCAGGTCAGTACTAAGTAAGTGCCAAATGTGTACACTGTAAGTACCCAGTACATAAGGCTAAATTGTATTTTGCTACCATTTCTTTAGTTTGCAGTTTGACTATGGTGACAAAAGAATAAAAATCAAAAGCTTCAAAAGTCAAATAACACAAAGCAGAATATCTGTTTATCCATAGAAGCATCAACTAATGTTGCCTTAATGTCATCTTGTTCTCCTTCACACAGATGTCTATTAATTGATTCGGTGCCATGCATTCAGTTATAGGATTTTTACCTTTTAGGTGGCTGAGCAAGCATATCAAGAAGCCCATTCGCTCCACAGTTCTGAGCCTAGACTGGCATCCCAACAACATCCTCCTGGCAGCTGGGTCTGCAGATCTTTACTGCAGGTAAAACCACCAACACTGTCATAAACAGAGCTAGATTGCTGAAATTTTATTTCTACACACAGACAGCAACACTCATACTAATTATTAGTTAATTAACTAATTAAGACAAAGCTCTGACTGATTTTTTTTAAGTTGTAGTCATCAGTCAATGTGAGACTCCCTTAGCCAAGTGTGAAAAAAAGACAGGAAGCAAACTTTAACAAATAGCTAAATGCTACTTCCTGTAGAATATTGATCCATCCATTTTCTAGACCCACTAGATCCTGTTCAGGGTTGCAATGAGCTGGTTCTTTTCTCCAGTTGTGACTGGGTGAGAGGCCGAGTACAGCCTGGACCCACTCTATGTAAAGACCACAAACATCCATTCACACTCACAACTTAGAATAAACCTAACCTGCACGTTTCAGGATTTGGGGGAAAAATCTGAGTATCTGGAAAAAGTCCACACATGAACGGAGAGAACATGCATACTCAACGCAGACAGACCCCAGCTGGACCCCAGGACCTTCTAACTAGGTGCACCACCATTCAGCCCTTGTTAGAGCATCATGTCAGTATTATTATTACAATTCAGCAATTTAATTTTGTTTTGAAGGTTCAACCAACAAGGTTATAGTGTTGTATTTGTCAACATAAGGTAAACTTGGTTTGAAACTCCGGCATGAACGGTGGCAGGCGAAATGCATTCCATCCAGGAAACCTAAGCCTTCAATCCTGCAAAGCAAAAGACTTTTTAACCTTGGTTGTCTAACCTGCTGTAATCAGATCACACCAGTACAGTATCTGAAGCAGTTCTTTTTGTTGACAGTTTGTAACATGTCTGTGCTTCTCAGGGTCTTGTCCACCTACATCAAGGACATCGAGGAGAAGCCTGGACCTACACCCTGGGGAGCTAAGATGCCTTTTGGGGAGGTGATGTTGGAACATAAGGACTGTGGTGGGTGGGTGCACAGTGTTTCCTTCTCCCCCAGTGGAGACCAGCTGGCCTGGGTGGCTCACAACAGCAGCATCACCGTGGCTGATGCAGCAAGAGGAAAGGAGTGAGTCAGCATTCACTCAATGTTTCTTTCATACAAATCATTCTACTTCAGCATACTTTGTGCTAATTTAACTTATTAAAATGGTCTGCTTGATCAGGAATAGTGTTATGATTTTAGTATTTGCAACTTTATGTTTTCAAAATATTTATTTTATTTACAAATCCTTTCCTCGGAAATGCATTGAGATATCAGTTCCTTAAAGAACATTGTTCTCTTTGAAATCCGCTTCAGCCTTTTACCTTTAATTTTGTCCTCCTATGCTACTTTAAGATTGTAGCTGACCTTTTAATACTTTTAACTTTTGGCTAACCTTTCAATACTTTAGCTTTTAGCTATCATTTGGATACTTTAAGCCTTTTGTTACATTTAGTTTTAGCTAACCTTTTGTTGCTTGAAGTTAGAGTTTTGCTGTTCTTAGCTATTTGCTACATTTAGTCTTTATCAATCAATCATTCAATCAATCAAATTTTATTTGTATGCACATTTCAGCAGCAAGGCATTTCAAGGTGCTTTACATAATTAAAAAATAAAATAAAAACAGCACATGACATTGAATAAACAGTAAGAAAGAGACAAAACCCCGCACTCTAACCTTAATTTAGCCATAAGCAACTGTAAACAGGTGGGTTTTAAGTTGAGATTTAAAGGCACCCAGTGTTTCAGCTGTTTTACAGTTTTCTGGAAGTTTGTTCCAAATTTGTGGTGCATAGAAACTGAAAGCTGCTTCTCCTCGTTTGGTTCTGGTTCTGGTTCTTTAGTTATTGTTTTGTTACTTCTAGCTTTTAGAAAATGTACTTTTGGCTTTTAGTTAGCCTTTTGTTCCTTTTAGCTACCTATTTTTTTAGCTTTTAGCTAGTGTCCTGTTTCTATTAGCTTTAACAACTGAGTTTTAGCTTTTTTAGCAATCTTCAGCAAAGCCATTTAGCATTCAGCTTTCACACCTTTCTGTCCTTTATGTTTGTGTTCTTGTATCTGACTGGTCTGCTCAGGGTGACCCAGCTGACCAGTGACCGCCTGCCTCTGCTGAGCGCCCTCTTTGTCAGCCCCACTGAGATTGTTGCTGCGGTAACTATCACCTCCTTAAAGTCCAAATAACAAGCAGATAAAAATTTTGTCAAAACAAAATCTTTGACAGCTGTTTGATGAGAAAAAGTCTAGAGCAGCTCTCTAGCAGTTTGAAATGGTCATGAGAAGGTACCCAGGTGAGTTAACAGATATTCTTTAAGTACTGAGGAGACACAGTGATATAGTGCAAACGTTCAGCTAAAGCAGAGGTCCCCAACCTCCGGGCCGCAGACCGGTACCGGTCTGTGGGTCATTTGGTACCGGGCCACATAGAAAGAATAATTAACTTACAGTATTTCTGTTTTTTTTATTTTTGGAGTCTGAACGACATTTGTTTTGAAAACTGACCGGATTCTCTCCACTACATCCATCTGTGACTCACTCTTGATGCGTGTCAGAACGCTTATCTAGGTCATGTTGTGAGGATCTGGAGCTAGCTCCACCTTGGGGCGGCTCCTCTAACCCTTGCTCCACAGGTGATCCTGACCTGCCAGCATTTAAGCCTCCAGCTGAGACCAGACCTTCGCTGGAGCATCAAGCCTCTTGGGTTAGATTCTCAGCCACAGGATCTAATCGTTTTTGTTCCTGCCTTGTTAACTAAGTTTCCTATGTTCAGGTTTTGCCACGTAGAGACGTACCTATTGCTCGGGAACTTACCTGGACCGCTGGACACTTACCTGGACCGCTGGACGCTTACCTGGACTGGATACCGACTCATCTGCAACTGGATCACCTGGGACTTCTTCCTCACCTTCCTCCACGCAGTTGGACGCCATCTGGACCTGTAAGATACAGAGACATTGTTTACTCGCTCCGCCAGACTCCACTGATCAGAACGGGTACTCGAGACTCACCCTGCTCCTCTTGTTTTGCAGACCATTCCTGAACCTGGCTCACTGTACATATAGTCACACTTGTAAATAAACTCACTTACCTTTAGCTACGTCTCCGTGTCTGGTTTCGGCCTCACTCTCTGGACAAATAATCCCAGGTTATGACAGTATGCTCCAGCCAAACCAAAATGTCCAGAGTGGGTCGAAACCAGAACTGTCAGGTTAAGGGAAACTATTTCTATTTAAGTAACAGAATTCCGCTTTCTTTTGTCAAACGCAGGTTGAAGCTACAGATTGTTTACGTGGGTAAAAGATTTACCGCGAAAATGGCGGAAATCCGTACCCAGCCGGAACGCCTTAGGACAGCCTCAGAACTTGGCCGACATGAGGCCAAAATTAACGACCTGTGGGAGAGGCAGCAATCTGAGAAAAGCCGCCTCGATCAATTAACTACACTAACGCAAGATATTCATCAAAAATTATCATCGCTAATTCCCAACATCGCTGATTCCTCTTCCGCTTCCGTCCCAGTAGCGTCGTCACTTCCTGTGCAGACCTCCGGACAATTCTGCAAAGTTCTGTCGCCTACTCCTGAACATTTCTCCAGCGAAATAGGTAATTGTGCTGGTTTCCTACTTCAATGTTCATTGGTTTTTTCTCGTTCTCCACAATCCTTTCTTGACGATTCGGCCAAGATTTCCTATATAATCGGGCTTCTTAGGGATAAGGCGCTAAGATGGGTGGAGGCGAAGTACAGCTTTCGGGCTATCCGGGTAACTCCTTTTGATCAATTTATTGAGGATTTCGAGCAAACATTCGGTGTGAGGTATAATGAAACAGAGATTACACAAAAATTATGGAGGTTAAGACGGGGTCAGCGCTCAGTGGCTCAGTTCGCCATCGACTTCCGCACCTTAGCCGCTACGTCTAGGTGGAATGAGCCAGCTCTAAAGGGGGTCTTTATCCATGCGCTACAAGACTCTATCAAGGATCAGTTAGCTGGATGGGAGGAACCACAATCGTTGGAGGATTTAATCGCTCTGACAATCCGCTTGGATAATCGTCTCCGTGAAAGGCAACGTGAAAGGGGCAGTAGGACGGTCTCCCCAGGGCGCTACACTGCCAACACCGAAACAAAAACAGTCGTTCATGGTATGGAACATGAACCTATGCAGGCGGGAAGAGCTAAGCTAACATCCGAGGAGAGACTGAGGCGTTTGGAATCTAAAGAGTGTTTTTACTGCGGAGATAAGAACCACTTTCAGGCCAAGTGTCCTATTTTAAAAGGACAGACTCACTAGGTGTCTGAGGGGTACTAGTGAGTAGTCTTTCGCAACCTCTCTGATCACGATTCTTCATCCATTCCACGATCATAAATCATCAGATTAAGATAGCGGTACACGCTCTAATAGATTCTGGCGCCGAACAGAATCTCATCTCCGAAGATCTCGTTAAGCAATTACAACTAGCACCCGTACCTTTGTCATCACCCCTCCCCGTTGTGGATATCTCTGGACAGGTCATTACCAGAATCAGTTGCAAGGTTTCCAACCTCCAGTTTCTCACCTCCGGAAATCACAGAGAGACAGGTGATTTCTTGGTGTTCTCCTCACCATCCACACAGATGATTTTAGGTTTTCCCTGGCTGCAAAAACACAACACAGTAATCAATTGGACTAGAAAGCGAATTGACTCATGGAGTCCTTTCTGCCTACAACATTGTCTTCAGTCTGCTTTGCCCCTCTCCAGTATTAAGAGCGAGTCGGAACAGAAGACCGATCTTGCTAAGGTTCCAACAGAATACCATGACCTGGCTGCTGTATTCAGCAAATCCAAGGCTTTGTCTTTACCCCCACACAGACCTTATGACTGTGCAATTGAGCTACGTCCTAGGGAACCCCTACCTACCAGCAGACTGTTCAACCTTTCTGGGCCAGAACGTGAGTCTATGAAGACCTACATCGAGGACTCTCTCGCCTCCAACATCGTCCGGCCTCCCACGTCTCCTCTAGGGGCGGGTTTCTTCTTTGTGGAAAAGAAAGATAAGAGTTTACGACCATGTATTGATTACCGGGGCCTAAACCAGATCACTGTGAAAAATAAATATCCGCTGCCATTAATCGACTCCGTTCATCAACAGCTCCACTCAGCCACCATCTTCACCAAGTTGGACCTCCGTAACGCTTAACACCTGGTAAGAATCCGAGAGGGGGACGAATGGAAAACAGCGTTCAAGACCCCTCTCAGACACTTTGAATATCTAGTTATGCCATTCGGACTCACTAACGCACCCGCAGTGTTTCAATCACTCATAAACGACATTTTAAGGGATTTTTTGAACACTTCTGTTTTTGTTTATCTTGATGATATTTTGATTTATTCCCAGGATCCTACACATCACCGCTCACAAGTGCGAGCCATTCTACAACGACTTTATGAAAACCAGTTATTCGTGAAGGCCGAAAAATGTGAGTTCAGAGTCTCCACTGTCAGTTTTCTGGGCTTCATCTTCAGAAAGGGCTACTATCGCACAGACCCGGAAAAGATCAAGGCAGTTGCCGACTGGCCCGTCCCCACCGATCGCCGGCAACTGCAAAGATTCCTTGGATTCGCAAATTTCTACCGAAGGTTCATTCAGGATTATAGTAAAATCGCCACTCCTCTCACACAACTAACCTCCATCAAACAACCCTTTATCTGGTCCCCTGAAGCTCAATCTGCCTTTGGTGAGTTGAAGAATCGTTTTGTCTCTGCACCAATTCTACGCCATCCTAACCCTAAGCTTCAGTATATTGTGGAGGTGGACGCTTCCGACTCAGGGGTGGAAGCTATCCTCTCGCAAAGGTTCACAGAGGACAATAAGGTTCATCCTTGTGCCTATTTCTCCCGTCGTCTCACTCCGGCAGAAAAGAATTACGATGTTGGCAATCGAGAACTTCTTGCCATCAAACTCGCCTTAGAAGAGTGGAAGCATTGGCTAGAGGGTTGTGAAATCCCGTTTATTATCTGGACGGATCACAAGAACCTGGCCTATTTGCAAACAGCTAAGAGGTTGAACCCCCGACAGGCTAGATGGTCTCTGTTCTTCGGGAGGTTCAACTTCTCTATCACATTTAGGCCAGGTTCAAAGAATGTGAAACTGGACGCTTTGTCCAGATTATGGGCTAGCCCTGACGCCACTGATGTTGAGGAACCAATAATACCACCTTTTCTGATTATAGGTGCTTTGACCTGGGACATTGAGAGGGAGATCCAGGAGGCCCAACAGGCTGAACCAGACCCCGGAGGGGGCCCTCCTGGCGAGACTTTTGTTCCAGCGGCAGTTAGGCCTAGGGTCCTCGATTGGTTGCATTCCCAACAATTTTCCTGTCATCCAGGAATCAATCGAATGATTAAATTAACCACTCGTTATTTCTGGTGGCCTACCTTAGTGGCTGACGTCAAAGAGTTCGTCACCGCCTGTTCCACGTGCGCTCGTTTCAAGAGCAGTAATCAACCCCCTGCTGGCTTACTGCAACCTTTAGTCATCCCTAGCCGTCCTTGGTCCCATATCGCGTTAGATTTTGTTACTGGGTTACCCCCCTCTCAGGGTAACACCGTCATACTCACCATTATCGATAGGTTTTCTAAGTCAGCTAATTTCGTTCCTCTCCCCAAACTTCCTACTGCTCTGGAAACCGCCGAAATACTTACTCAACAAGTTTTTCGGTTACACGGGATTCCCATAGACATTGTCTCCGACAGAGGGCCCCAATTTACATCTCAGGTTTGGCAGAATTTTTGTAGGGGACTAGGAGCCAGGGTGAGTCTCACATCAGGGTACCATCCTCAATCCAACGGTCAGTCGGAGCGCTGCAACCAGGAGTTGGAGGTGGCCCTCCGGTGTCTAGCCAGCAATAACCCATCCACCTGGAGCAAGAAACTCGTTTGGATCGAGTATGCTCACAATACACACATCTCTTCAGCTACAGGATTGTCCCCCTTTGAAGCATCTCTGGGTTATAATCCCCCGTTGTTCCCAAGTTTTGAACCTGAGTTAACCGTTCCTTCTGTGCAGGCCTATCTACGGAGATGCAAAAGCATTTGGAGACAGACCAGGAGGGCCCTCCAACGGACAGTGGAACAGAATAAAAAATACGCCGATCGTCACCCCTCCTTCACACCAAGATACAAGGTGGGCGATAGGGTTTGGCTATCTACCAGGGACATCCCATTGAGAGGCACTACTTAGAAGCTGGCCCCTCACTTTATTGGTCCATTCCCTATTGAAAGGATTATAAATCCCACCTCAGTCCGTTTAACACTCCCGGCCTCCATGCACATTCACCCATCGTTTCACGTTTCGCAGCTGAAACCAGTCATCAACAGTCCTTTGAGCCCTCCTACCGTCCTCCCCCCTCCCGCCCGGTTAATCGATAATCATCCTGCCTTCACAGTAAACCGCATCATTGACGTCCGGCAGAGAGGCAGGGGACGGAAGTACCTCGTAGATTGGGAGGGTTATGGACCTGAGGAACGCACATGGGTTCCGAGGTCATTTATCCTCGACCCTACTTTGATAACAGACTTTCATAGAGCTCACCCAGAAAGGCTTCCTAGATCGCCAAGGGTGAGGATCTGGAGCTGGCTCCGCCTTGGGACGGCTCCTCTAACCCTTGCTCCACAGGTGATCCTGATTCCGGTGATGAGACCAGTCTGCATTTAAGCCTCCAGCTGAGACCAGACCTTCGCTGGAGCATCAAGCCTCTTGGGTTAGATTCTCAGCCACAGGATCTAATCGTTTCTTGTTCCTACCTCGCTAACTAAGTTTTCTATGCTCAGGTTTTGACCACAGATCAACGTACCTACGGCTCGGGAATACCTGGACCGCTGGACACTTACCTGGACCGCTGGACGCTTACCTGGACTGGATAATCTGGGACTTCTTCCTCACCTTCCTCCACGCAGTTGGACGCCTCCTGGACCTGTAAGATACAGAGACACTGTTCACTCGCTCCGCCAGACTCCACTGATCAGAACGGGTACTCGAGACTCACCCTGCTCCTCTTGTTTTGCAGACCGTTCCTGAACCTGGCTCACTGTACATATTTTCACACTTGTAAATAAACTCACTTACCTTTAGCTACGTCTCCGTGTCTGGTTTCGGCCTCACTCTCTGGACAAATAATCCCGGGTTATGACACATGTGATCCGTTACAGCTAAAAACAAACCTACAAGCAGCAAAATGAGTAAAAAACAAATGTCTCTGGAAGCCCGAGATGGACCAACTTGTTACTGAGAAACAGACACAGGGCTCCACTGATTCAGGGTTATGGTGAGTTGGATTCTTTGTGCACTTTATATTTGTGGTGTATCTTATTTTACACCTTTAAAGGCCGGTCTGAAAATACTGTCTGATAATGAACTGGTCCATGGAGCTGCAAAGGTTGGGGACCACTGAGCTAAAGCATGAATAATATCGGACACCTTCTTTTTCCTTTAACAAAATTGAACAGGATCTTTGCACTTATTTGCCAAGAAAAATTAAATATATTCACCACAATTACTTCTGTAAAACATTGTTCCAGTTTTATGTCAATTAAACCTGATCTTGTTTTTTTCCACATATTTATTGTTTGTCACTAAAGTTTTTGCCTGTGTGTGTATGTAATTATGTTTCTCACCCTCTGCTTTTAAAAAACGAGTCACTTTCCACATTTCCTTGCTGGTTCATTGTCATACTCTTGTCTCCCTGATGTGCTGTCCTGTGTCTCGTGCTGGTTTGTGTTACCTCCTGTTCTGCCTCCCATGTTCTTATGTTTAGGGTTTTATGTTTAGTTCTGCTGCCACAACAGCCTTTGTTTTTGTTTTTTTGATTATTTATTTAATAAATTAGTTTGTTCAGCATGAGTCTGTGCTCAGGGTTCGTCTCCTTCCACCTTGATCATGACATATTTAGCTAAATTTCCGTGTGGTAGTAGCTGTATGTCATCCTCAATAAATACTTCAAGGTCTCACAGATCTTATGAGACCCTATAATAAAACATCATTTACAAGGTTTGACCAAAACATGTACAACTTTGTCCTCTTTCCTAAAATAAAATGACTTGAGTTTAAAACTGTGGCATTAAAAGTGACAGGAAATATGCATTTATTTAAGGAATGATAAGCCTTTAATTCAAACCCAGCATCTACAGTAACCAATATTAGCTCTTGACTTTGTGACCCATTTGAATCTGTTCTTTCTCTGTTAGGGTCATGACTGTTGTCCATACCAGTTCACTTATAAGGGTCCTGGTGCTCTGGAGTTTGACAAGAAGCTGGATATCCCCAAGCAGACCTCCAAGGGCAGCATGTCAGCAATGCAACACTTTCGCAACCTGGACAAAAAGGCCACTGAGGACGACAACAACGAGCTGAACACTCTTCATCAAAACAGCATCACGTAAGACACACTGTCTCTCTCTGCTTTATGAGGCTTTAACTGGAAACATTCCCCCCAAAATGATCCTGAATCTTTCACCTTAAACCATTTGTTGTCCTTACAGTGCAGCTTGCAGCTAACAATTTTCATGAAAGCACACATTTTTTCAAGGAACACCCTTAAAAGCAAACTAAGTTCAGGAATTTGAGAATTAAGAGGAAAATCTTTGTGTGAATCTGAATTCAGCAGCTCCACTGTGTGGCATTTGGAGCCCAAAACCATCAAGTGTAGAAGCAAAAATTCTAATTTGACAGTTTAAATAAACATTTACTGGTAGTATCTATTATTATTATTATGCCCCACAACTTAGAAATGAGCATGCAAATTATGCATCAAAACATGCAGCTAGATCAGAAATAGTGAGCTGTGACTTTTGGTATTGATATCTTGTATAATGCTGGCAAAATGAACAAAGACCTGCCAGACATTTCTGCTTAAACAACAATGGGATTCTGGTAAAACAAGTGAAAAAACCCAGCCCTCTTTGGACAGACTTCACAGAAGAACCATCATTCAGAGTTGAAACGGGTCACAGAGAGTTGGACTTTACATGTTTGAACTGGTATTTTGATGTTTGACACTTTTTACCCAATCACAGTTTCAGCTGTTTTTACACATTTTTTATGTAATGTAGAAAAAAGCTGGCCAATTTTTTTTATGTTTCTGTAAACACAATTGTGCAAGTTTTACATTTTATTTTGTCTTCTTTCATCTAGAGTGCTTTACACTACCACTGCTACAGGACTTAGTTTTTTTCTTCAGTCTACTCAGAGTGCACAGTGCATCCACGTTTCCAAAGATTTCAGGTGTATTTTAGCTCAAAATATTCTCTTCTAAACTGGAGGTGGAGGGTCTTGCTATCATATCACCTACATAAAACACGGTAGGAATGTCAAACTTCTTGTGTGACTACCAGATGATTCTGACATTTACAGTTGAAGAAGTCATTTTGTTATGACTTCAGTGACCATTCGTTTGAGGCTTAATTTCTACTCTGGTTTGAGAATCCGAGCTTTCTGCTGCTGATGGTTTAAAAGCTTTTAAGCTCTGACTTACAGTTTTCATTTATAGACGGTTTATTTGAGGCATACATTTCAGTCTGCATTTTTGTCTGACTCTTGTAAACTTGGCAGTCAGGGAGTGACAGTCACAGGTGTGTGGTTACCATGGTGACCAAAATGAGCCATTGTTTGCAGCTTTAATGTTTCTTTTGATGTTGGTTCTCTTCATACTTGAATGTATTTTTCTGAGCTTATAATATTATTTTAGTTATAGTGGAATTTTGGGCAAAAGCTACATTAAACCTTCAACATTAACATGGCTTTTGGTTTTCTTTTTCCTGGTCTTAATAAGTTTTTTCAGTATTACTTGTTGCTGTGTTCTGCAGGCAACTGTGTGTTGTGTCAGGGGAAAAAACTAAAGTGGAGAAGTTCAGCAGTGTTGGTCTGGATGGAGCCATGGTGATCTGGACCTTAAAGGTATGCATGTCCTGTTTCAAATGGAGTGCTGGTTAATTTGTACTTTCACCGTTTTATCCCCCATACTACTCAGCAGGTGTCATTTCATACTCATGTGCTTATCATCATGTACTCATGTAATTCTGTGTCCTTGTTTTAGTTAAAGTTAAGGTCAGAATTAGAGCCAGGAATCAGAGATTAAAGGGATAGTCTAGTCATTTTTGAAGTGATGTTCTGTCAAACATAGTATCAATAGTTACTGAAGTATGAAGGGTGGGAATCTTAAAGACACCTCTCAATTCGATTTGATTAAAATTCAGAGGGCTTCAGTGGGTTTATAAAACAATTATTTATGCATCCATAATCACACTTCAAACAAAATCCTGAGTACAGAATCTCTCTGACCTAAAAGAGAAAAAATATATACTCATTTAGAAAACAAGGCACTCGCAAAGAGGAGACTGGTGAAATATTTTTTTAAGTGATTATTGTTGATCACTGTTTTTGGGATTGCTTTGAGTCAAAATTAAAAACTACAAAAAATTCAAAAGTACAATTTTGCTTAATGGCACAGTCTCGATCAGCCGTCTCGTCTGTGCTGCGTGCACACCGCAAACTGTCCAGGAGCTCTACTTCCTCTCTCCATAGCAAGACATTAATATTAATCTTTTTTTTTTACATTTTGAAGTGATTCAGAATCGTTCCTCTCAGCATTGTGGTACAAATAAAAAGAAATTTAACCCCCACCACTTGCTAGTAACTTTTTAGCCATAATATCAGTACTAGAGCAGAGTATGCAGAAAAAAAATGTAAAGTTTTGTTTTTTTATTCAGGCTAGACTAATGGCTAACCAAACAAAGGCCCGTTGTTTTTTCAGGCTCCTAAAATAACTAAACATTGACAAACTAAGAAAATGTATCACACAAAATGTGTAAAGGTTTAATAATAATCTAATTTGGTATTATTTCACACGTTTGGCATTTTTGAGAGAGAGTTACTGTATAAGCCTAAAATGCAATTAATCAAGGACCCTTGTTCAGCTAGCCATTAGCCTAGCACTTTTCTCCACATCGTGGTCTGACTGATGTCACATCTAAATAGAGTAACTTTAAATCAGTTTAACAGCTATGCCATTACTGCAGCAAAACTTCAGGTTGATAAAAACAAAACTGATCTCATTAGTTCAGCTTTTTCTAATTGATTGTTCTGACATGTTTGTGCCGTTGTTTTTCAGATTTGAGTCCACACAGGTGTCAGTTGTGGAGGTTCAACCAGATCAAACACGTTCTGCTGTGTAACCAGATCATGTGGTAGTTTTCTTGTTCTTTCTTTGTGTTTAATCTTTAAAAAAATGGAAAATACCATCAGCAAAAACACATGATTTTATAAGAATAAATAAATGGATACATGCAAGACTTCTACTGCTTATTTGCTGTGTGCATTTTTGTTTTGTTTTGTTTTGTTTTTTACCTCAGTGGGGTAAAATCAGTGTGGTGGTGCAGTGTGGCAGCTGCCACTGGAAAAAATATCTTGCCTACTCTGGTGGCCACCTTATTTGTAGGCTAGTTCATACATTTTTGTACATTTTGTGCATATTGAAAGTCAAGACCTCTCCCACAGAAGTTTCATCTCATTGACTTAGAATTCACACACACCCCTCTTGAATTTCAACATGGTTTTTACTCACCAACTGGACCTGAAAATTTCACCAGCAGAGACGATTTCAAAACCTCACAACCTCCAAAGTGGTTTCTGGAGTGCCAGGTGACAGATAAAATGTATCACTTTTAATACCAGATAAAGCTAAACTCTTTCTTATTAAGTGATTATTGTTTCCATTCATATTTTTAACCCAGCTATTTGAATATTTCCTAATTCTTTAGCTGTCAAGCTCTGCTAACAAAGAACCTGATTTAGTTAGCTAGGTAGCGACCTCCTGCAGATTCAATGTGGGTGTTTGTTCAGGTTACAGCACTAACTAATTTGGTTTTATAATTTTGTCCTTTTATCACAAAGCTTGTGTTTGTGTAACTTTAGTTATTTTTACATGGTACATTTTTGTTCATTTTCTATTCATGTAACAAGTATTTTGTTGTGCAATATTATTTTGGAAGTTTAAATAAGCGATTTCTCAAGTCTATATTAGGTGTTGCAGAACTTTATTTAAAAAATTAGTTCCTACCTGCCTATGTTTTATGGGGACAGAAGTCAATGTGGCTCAGAGTAAAAAAAGAACCTTAGAAATGGAAGGAAAATAGCACATCTGGTTATATGCTGTCCTGTCGTTTTAGTTATAGATAAAACCTTTCATGAAAATAAGACAAAAATCCAACTGGAAGACATCAAAGGCATTGTTTAGTGCCAAGAAGTTATTCATCTGTTGAGACATGATTTTTTTTTTATGATTTTTTATATCAGTCTGTAGTTACTTACATGTGTTGAGTCCAGATCATTCTTTTTTAGGAACAGCTTGATGGAAATATTCCTGATGCAAGAGATCCATTAACAATCTGTAAAATCTCTGAGGCCATATAGTCTGGAACTGTGAAGAAACACGCTGGTATGATGTCTAAACAACAAGAGGAGGATTTCTTATGTTGTAATACATCCATTAAGTATGTCTGGTTTATGGGATGAACTTGTTTTTTGTTATGTGAACTAGGTTTAACTGGTCAAAAAGGCAGCACACATTCTGTACCTGATAAGGATGAAGTGACTGCTCGTCGGATTTTGCTGATCTTTTCAGATTCATTACACACCCTGGTGTATAAATATTAAATGTGAACTATGTTTTTACATTAATTATTTCTTGCAGAGAACATGAATGAATATGTCACCAGAACCAGCGTCAAACTCTTCTAGCCAATAAAACACACTATGGAACAACTGACCAATCCGGAGGAAAATAGCGGACACGTGGTTTGATTAGCAGCCAATCAGTCGAGCCGGATGTGTGACGTAGTTCCGCCAGCTGTTTTTGTTTTGCTTATGTTTTACTCCGGGCTTTGGGTAACAGACTCTGTGAGAGGACCGAACCGGAGCCGGATTGTTGCTCACGGGCAGCGGGTAGAACCGCCAGCCGCTAACTGACAGTCCACATTCCTGCCGAATTGGAGCCGTCTTCCGCCGATCCCGGGCCTCCAGTCCAGGTCGGAGGGAGGGGAGGAGGTCGCTGGGGATCGGGATGGACATGGCAGAAGGTTCGGGTACCGCCAATAGCGTGGACAAACCGGGACCCCGGCGGGTTGGCTGTGCCTCTTTCAATCAGGACTCCACGTAAGCAGCAACTATACGGCTGTACCTGTGGACCCATCCCGCCCAAACACAAACACAGTTCTTGTTACAGATGTGTTACACAACATCTGTCCAGAACTCAGCTCTTCTGTAACATCAAAAAAACACTTGTAGGATGTATGCTACCCAGTTAGCTTAGCACAGGCAGCAGCATTTAGTCAGAAAACAAAAAACAAAGAAGAAAAGGTGGACATCTATGGGGAGCCGTTTGTAAACGAGCTTGTGCTTAAAATTCATGCCTAAATTTTGTCACATTTAGCTTCAAACACTGTTTAAAAATGTAGTGTTGATTTTCTGATGTCACCTTTTACAATATTTAGCTAGTTACATGTAATTGTTACAGCTAAATGCTAAATATAAATCTAAATGCTAAATGTTAAATCTAAATATTATATGTTAAATCTAAATGTTATATGTTATATCTAAATGTTATATGTTATATCTAAATCTAAATGTTGGAACTAAATGTTTAGCTAATATGGAAATTTTTAATGCCTGAAACAGGAAGTACCAAAATAAAAGCTTGACACTAGGCTGAAGTTAGCTGAAATACTTTCGTAAACTAAACATTTTACAGTTAGATATTACATAATATCTGTGTTTATCTTCCACTAATTGGGAAAGCTAGCTGGAGTTTTTATAACAATGTGCCGGGAGTCAGGCGTCACCACCATTGCCGCTTTGCTTAAAAGCCTCAAATGGACCTGCAATGAATTATGGGATATGGTGAGCTAGCAGCCGCCGCTAGCGCTAGGTGCTGGGTACCCGGGAGCGCGCGGAGGACGGCGGTGCGTCCGCCGGCGGCTGTGCACGGAGGATCACGTGGACCGAGAGCGGCCGGGCGCGCGGCATTTATATTTATATTTAGCATTTAGCTGTAACAATTACATGTAACTAGCTAAATGTAAAAAGTGACATCAGAAAATCAACACTACATTTTTAAACAGTGTTTGAAGCTAAATGTGACAAAATTTAGGCATGAATTTTGAGCACAAGCTTCTTTACAAACGGCGCCCCATAGAAATCATGTCGACTGACTGTCCATTTGATTCAATTTTACAAATACTAAGCCTAATTAAAGGCCCACCGTTCCATAAAGGAATGCACACCGCCCACTGCCTTTCAAGACAGAGTTTTAGAATAGGATAATTTTATGACGAGGAAGAACAAAGTTTCAGCTGTTTTGGTCTAACCTCAAAATTAGCATTATAAAAGATCTCACGTGATGTTGCCAGATCTCAGATATGCTTTGTGAATGTGTGTCAGCTACCACCACATCAAGTTTTAGCTCAGTGTCTGTAAAATTCACTTAGGGCACGTTCAACCTGCGGGCAAAAGTGGCTCAAATCTGACTATGTTTTGCACATATAAAACCTGTATCTGATTGTTTTGCACATATAAAACCTGTATCTGATTGTTTTGATTACAGTCTGAACATCACAAATCTGATATATATATAAAACAAAAAAATTCCTTTCTCATCCTCCGCGGGTGGTCTTTGTTTCATCCTCTGAGCTCGGGTCCTCTACCAGAGGCCTGGGAGCTTGAGGGTTCTGCGCAGTATCTTGGCTGTGCCTAGAACTGCACATTTCTGGACTGAGATGTCTGATGTTGTTCCTGGGATCTGTTGTAGCTACTGCTCCAGTTTGGGGGTGACTGCCCCTAGGGCCCC
>NC_051441.1:19025530-19030522 GCF_001649575.2 Kryptolebias marmoratus
GTCCTCTGTTCCCCACTGTCTGAGACATTCGCTGAGTACGTTGTCTGTTGAGGCCTTGTCCTTGATGTATTTATGGATCTTGGATGTTTCATCCTGGACAGTGGCTCTCACACTCACTAGTCCTCTGCCGCTGTCCTTACGGCTTGTGTACAGTCTCAGGATGCTGGATTTGGGGTGGAACCCTCCATGCATGGTTAGTAGCTTCTGAGTCTTAACATCTGTGGTCTTCATCTCCTCCTTTAGCCAGGTAATTATTCCTGCAGGGTATCTGATTACTGGTAAGGCATAGCTGTTTATACATATATATATATATATATATATATCAAATCTGAGTGAGGTTTATTTCATATGTCCTACTAAATCCAATACATATCCAGAGTTTGTAAAAGCAACCTCCAACTCAACAGTCATTTTGCATTTTATCGGACTTTTAAGTTGATAAAGTTGGGGTATGCGGATCTATCCAAATATTGATGCTGTGTGCTTTTGTTAGTTTGCACTTTCTGTTTATAAAACTGGCAGTTCTGTTCTTCTTCTCTATATAAAACAAATGATGATTACTTTTTGAAGGGCAGTTTAGTTTAAACACTTCATAATCTGTACTGTTTTGGTGGAATGTAGGTTTTATTTCCGTTTTTTTTTTGTTTTTATTCAAGTCCATTCCTTGTTAATGGAGGCTGAGAGTCCATTTTCTTTTTGTTTTCAGTTGTTTTGTTTATTTTGTGTTCCAGTGTTAAATGTTCTTTTGAAAGTAACGTTTATTAATCTTTGAGAGGATGTACTTACACTATTATGTTCATTACATTAGTTTAAAACGGCCTCTAAATGATATTATCGTTTATCGCATTAATTTCTGAGACAATTAATCGTCCAGCAAAATTTGTTATCATGACAGGCCTAATACCAACGTCACAGAGTTTAAAGCTTGGAAGTCTGCACTCTCCAGTTTGATAAAGCTCCTCAATTGGGAAGCAAAACATCTTCAACTAAAGAACAGAAGTCCAGTTAGTTTTTACTTTATAGACTTGCCATTCCCTGGATGACTGAGAATCTACATCAATATGATACTGATGTTGGAGGTGGATCATATCAATACTTGTGTGATGAAATCAACGCTTGAGTTTGTTTCTTTTTTAGTACGCCACTCATGTTCCAGAAGTGGATTTCTGCGTTAGAGTAGACAGGAAGTGGAAAAATCAAATGTAAACACTGGACTAAATAAGCATGGCAGATAATACCTTTGTCAACACAGGGTACAAATTCAATGAACTGAAAGTACTGTGTCAGAATTTGAAGCAAAAGCCCACAAACTAATTTTTGTTAAACACACACAAACACTTAAAATGAACATGACCTTCAAAGTCATTGTTGGAAAACCTGCCAGTGTCTGACGTGTTGTATATTCCAAAGTTTTCTGGACATCTTTTCTCGTTGGCAGCTACTAAAAGAAATGAAAATGGTGCAGTTCAACAAGTCTTGTTGCTTCATACATGGTAAAGTTGGAACTCTTGAAGGAAGGGGAACAAAGATGTGAAGGGCTGTATCAGCTAGATGTCGAAGGAGCTTCGTCTGTGCACAGTCGATCAGTGCATCAGTAACAGCTTGTTTATGCCATATTAGTCAGTAGTTCTGGGCGATATGGAAAAAATCATCAATCACAATATGGACTATTTTATATCACGATATACCACAATTAAGTACGTTTTCAGTTATTCTCTGAAAAATATTAAAAAATAGTCTCATTGATTACTTTTTTCAAACTTTATTTCAAAGTTTACTTGAACTTTCACAGATGACAACTGTTGCATTTTAGTGCAGCAATATATGTCTCAAATGACAACAGATGAGGCTGAGGTAAAGCTACAGTAGCCTTCACGTTTTTTTTTAAAATTATACAGACATTTAAACTAAATTATCAAAATAAACTCAACTTTTAACATTTTTTAAAGTGCACTGTCGTTTCAAGTTTCTGAGCAGAAAAACACGCTTTTCTGCACAAAACCCAAACAAACTCTGCTCGTCCACAGGTCTGTTGTGAAGGCATAATGCACCACACTGCGAAGGTCCTTTTCTACGTTGGTCCGGCATGCGTCATATAAGCGAGGCAGCTCGACTTCACTGAAGTGCTGGGCCATGCCTTTGCATATGTAATGCAAAATGGCAACTGTGATTTGTTTATGGCGCGGGGAAGTTTTCTCATACGGCGTGCATCGTGCTAAAGACTCCATTATCTTTGGCTGGCTAGGGTTTTTCTTTTCGTAATTTTCCCCAGGTCTTTTACAACATGCTTGACCTTGCACTTTTTGGACTGTCGTGTATTCTTTTTCGTGGTTTTTCTTTAAATGATAGAAGAGGTTTGTTGTGTTGGCGTCGGATGAGGAAATCGTCTTGCAGCAGAGTTTGCAATTGGCCGTTTTCTTCTTCGGCTGCCTGCGTAAATGTTTCCAGTTGTTGCAAACCTGTGTTTGATACATCATCTATCTCCATCTTTCAGCGCTCATGAGTTAAATGCCGTAAAGCATGTCTCAAACACATGTGAGTCAAATAACGTAAAGCAGCGTCATGTCGCAAAACAGAGGTTCTTTTTTCTTCTCATTTATCACTTATTTAAACTGAGTGTATGCAAAGTGACAACACTAATACATTCGTCCTAGTCTACATTATGAAATATTTACATGAATTATTGATACAGTTATGATAAAAACGATAGAAACGATAGAAGAAAATATATCACGATAGACACTTTTCTGTCGTCCCCACGATATGTATCGTTATATCGCCCAGCACTACTAGTCAGTGTGAAAAATCTGTTCCAAATGTAAATTGCAACTGATCCATAGTCTGTGGACCCATGCAGACTGAATCAATAGTACCTTGTAACTTTCATTAATAACTGCTCTCATTGCTGTAACATCTACGGTCCGATGCAGTTCCACTCATTCTCCAATGAGTGTGGGATCAATGTGGAACTGCATCGGACCGTAAAGCAGCACATAGACTCATTCTCCAATGAGTGTGGGAAGAAAGTCACAAGTCTGAGGACAGATAATGGTGATGAGTACGCTTCAAGTGAGTTTCAAGAATATTTGAATGCTCAAGGTACATGCTAAGTTACCAAAGATGTACTGGACTGAAGCTGTAGCAACAGCAGCTTTCATACAGAACAGGTTCCCCACATCTGTCCTGAAGCAAGAGACACCCTACCAAAGATGGTGTTGCAATTAACCTGGTATGAGTCATATGAGAGTGTTTGTTGTGCTGCTTGCACACATGTCCCAGATACTGAAAGAAGAAAACAGAACAAAAAAGCTGTAAAGCTTAGGTTTGTGGGATATGCAAACAATACAAAAGGTTATTGTTTGTTTGATGAAGTGAAGGAAAAGATAATTGATTTGGAAGGATGTCATCTTCAGTGAGTCAGACTTTGACTGAAAACAGGAAGTGGAAGTTGCTGTCAGTCCAGCAGCTCAAGAGCGTACCTGGCTAAGAACATTACTGAGTGATCTTGGTATGGATACTATGTCTACAGTGATTGTGGAAGTCAATCAAGGAGCCACTGCAAAAGCAAAGAATTCAGTGGATCATTCAAGGACCATACACATAGACATTTTGTTATCATTACCTCCATGGATGTGTGCAGGATGGGGAAGTTAAGTTGCAATACTGTCCAACAATGACATAAAAGCAGATGTCTTGACAAACCCCTTTGCAAAGCAAAAGTTTGAGTATCTTAAAAGAGATATTGGGCTTTTTCCAATGGAATTCTACTTTAGAATGTCATGCTATGTAATTTTGTTGTAACACAGACAGGTCTGAAATAAACAAGAAAAAGGGAGGGCTAAGATGTTAATCTTGCAAGTTTTGAGTTAGGGTTTTATTATTTCAACATTATACTGTGAAATGCCTTCCTGCCATTGTGAAATTAATTGAGAATGTCAGAATATGAAGCAATAATTTGTACCATCAGTGTAAATTGAAAAGCTACTATACTGCCATCTAGTGTGTCTGCTGAGTTTTACAGTTCTGTTGAATTCTAAAGTAGAAACGCAGAAGCTTTCATCTGTGTGTGTGTGTGTGTGTGTGTGTGTGTGTGTGTGTGTGTGTTTCTCCATCCAGTGGATTCTCAAAAACTACAGAATGGATTTTATTTAAAGTTTCAGAAAGTAGTCAAGTAGTCATTGGATGTACATCTACAACTGATTAACTTTTGGAGTCAATTCTAATCAAGCAAATTCTATTCACAATTCACAATTTTATTTACAGCAAAGCGATCTTAGGAAACACAAAAACGGCTATAATATGGATTTTACTGATAACAAGCAAAACTTTATCTCAAACATCTTATAGCTGCAATTAGTCTGAAATATCAGAAATAATTTAAACTCACTTTGTGGAGTCTGATTGACTAAATCACTCACTAGTCAGACAGTTTCATATTTTCTTACATGAACCTTGTGTCATGTTTTTGTTTTTCAGTTTTAATGAGATTTTAAGCTCCTGTGTGACCTAAAAATTTTTAAAGTTCACAGAAATTTCAGACTCTGCTGACATGATTTTTGTAGTGTTTGTTTTGCTCGGTTTTCAAAGTATTCTAGTGTGTAGGCGGAGCTAGAAGCTTTTAGATGCTGATTGGCTGTTGACATATGACATCATCCACTCAACACTGTAATTAGCAGAGCTCAGCAGCTTTGTGATGTCTGCTTGGTATTCCACTGCTCAATATCTAGAATATCAAGAGTTGCAGCCATTTACAGGTGCTGGTCATAAAATTAGAATATCATGAAAAAGTAGATTGATTTCAGTAATTCCATTTAAAAAGTGAAACTTGTATATTATATTCATATATTACATACAAACTCATATATTTCAAATGTTTATTTCGTTTAATTTTGATGATTACAAATGACAACAAATGAAAATCTCAAATTCATCATATCAGAAAATTAGAATCTTGTGAAAAGGTTCAAAATTGATGGCACCTGGTACCACACT
>NC_051441.1:19031645-19035843 GCF_001649575.2 Kryptolebias marmoratus
TAATTTTCTGATATGATGAATTTGAGATTTTCATTTGTTGTCATTTGTAATCATCAAAATTAAACGAGATAAACATTTGAAATATATGAGTTTGTATGTAATGTATGAATATAATATACAAGTTTCACTTTTTAAATGGAATTACTGAAATCAATCTACTTTTTCATGATATTCTAATTTTATGACCAGCACCTGTATGTGTAGGCTTAGGTAATTTAGCTGTGGCAGTCCAAAGGTTAATCAGGGTTAGATGTACAGCTAAGAATTACTTTCCAAAAGTTTCATTAAGATTTGTTTACTGATTTACAAAATATTTCGATAACAGACACTCAGGGTAAACTTCAACAGTTAATGCCAGACTTTAAAGCAAAAGTATTGTGCTTAAAATATGTGATGGGGACAGTTTCTATGACACAAAGTCAAATTTTAGCTCAGTACCTGTAAAATTGTTGAGTTATAACCATTTCTGTTTTTGAAGGGCAGTGGCAGCCATCTTGAATTACTAATTAAATACAAATTGAAATCTGTTTTTTGGTTCATAAAATATTTTGCTAATAATACAAACAAACGGACACCTGCACAGGCTAAACCATTATCATTCTGCGTTCACCTCCAGGGGCAGGTGATAACAAGTACACTGGAAAAGTCTAATAAACTGAGACCTTCCTCTTTAGGTTCCTTATTGTAAAAGTGCTGAATAATCCAAAGATAAGAGCAGAATATTGTGTAAGTAATGTCTGTGTGCTGCCCCCGCCTAAGGTTATTATCTCCAGCTGTCCTTGCAGCAGCAGTTTTGCAACAGCTGAGAAATGCAGAGTCAGAGTTTTTGAACTTTCTGTGTCATCATGTCCCATCTCCTCTCAGATAAAATCAGGTCATATACTCTTCTGTGAAGGGAGTTTAACAGGATTCTGCCAGCTGAGCAGGATAAGACAGGACAGGAATGTGCAGATCTACAGAGGAGAAATTAAAGATGGGTGCTCATGCATACAATGGCAGTCTTCAGTTCCAGGGTTTTCTGTATCAGGACATAATAATATTGATCTGGGGCATCATGTACAAAGATGTGAACTTTCTACTGAAACTTGGCGTTCCTGTAAAAGGAGAAAACAGCTTATTTACAAAAACATCCATATTTATGAAACTGTGCCTTTGCATAAATCAATGACATTTCCTTTGTCATCAACATAGAACTGAGCGTACATAAAACACCTTCATTTAAATATACAAATAGATGTAAATATGTGGGTTCTTATCACTGTGTGATCCAAATTTATGTTTAGATGCAGAAACATGAGCAATTTAATTGAATGTTAGTCAAATATGTTCCTAAAAAAGGTAGTAGAGTGTAAAAATGTATTTTGCACACTGTATAAAAATGGTCAGACATGAAGGTGGGAGTAATAGGAAGGATGGGTGCCCGTTGTCTCTCATCCAATAATACTAGACATCACTTACTATGCATGAACTACACACTTATACTGTAAATGAATCAAGTGAATTCATGCAGATCTGCTGGCAGTGTGCTTTTGAGGCTGAGGCATTTCAGACTTTACACAAGTGTTTAAGAACAGTTACTGTAAACACAGCAACTGAGGAGCTTGATCAAACTTAGAGGTTTATTTATTAAATAGTTGCAGGGTTTCCCTCAGAAAAGAGGCTAAGCCCGGTGGTGGGTGGCTGTTCGCTGGCCGACTGTGATTTAATAAAAAAAAATGATTAAAGTTGACAGGAAAGTTGAAAATATGGCTATGTATTATGTGATATTATAAGATATTTGTGCCATATATTTACACAACTACAGCTTTACAAAAAGGCACTTCTGAAATACTTTTTAAAACAAAAATTGTTTGCACCTAATTTGAATCCTAATTTAAGTCATATTTACAAATAAATTAAATTAATATAAATGAAAAAGTGCAAACAAAGCACCAACACACGTCTCACTTCCAGGCCAATGAATAACAACAGAGAACTCTGACAAACAGACAGATGCTGTACTGTACTGTGCTTTTTGTGGCACAGGCTGCATGTTGGATCACTACATGGAACAACAATTATCTTTGTGATCTCTCATAGAGGGATGATATTAAAACTGATACAGGTGAACCAGCTCCGCTAGAGCAGTGAAATCATCCATTTTGAATGGAGCGCGGCGCGCACGGTCCACACAAAGTTATCAAAACTGGGAGGTGCATGACCATGCGCAGCACCACTGTGAGGGAATTTGATATATCTGGGCATCATATGGTTGAGATCAGAGTGGCCTGGCTCAGAGACAACTGTGAAATATTCAGTCTGTCAGCCTGCTCCCGCTGAAAGGCTCCCGTTAAAAGGAACCCAAGCGTAGTGAGGACTTGAACTCGCACCAGCAATGCACAGCTTTTCCTGGTTTCCCTGTGTAAGGCTGGCACCAGGTCAGCACAGAGCTTAAAATAATGGCTCAGGGTACTCTGAATCAGATAACAAGCAAGCATCATGATGTGCCAGAAGGTCGGTGTGAAACCTAAAAACACACTCCCTCACAATTCTTGCATTAGTACGTCCTCCAGCACTGCCAAAGCTGCCGTTGTTTCATAATTAAGCAGACCTTTACACAGCTATTTATGGGCATGTGTAATTACCTACACCTTGTCCACCTTAGGAATCATCACACATGACTTGTTCTGCATTAATGTGCTGATTCCACGCCATCCTTTTCTCAGTGAGAATGAAAGTGCCACTTAGACAATTCACATGCATTTTATGTGCCTCACAAGGGTGCAGGCATAGATGTGTGTTTACCTCTACATGTCACAAAAATAGAGGAAACTACAGTTTACGCTGGGTTCAGGTTGTTTTGCTCATTTTTGATGTGTGCTGTGATATGCTGTATGAGGTTAAATGTGCTTCAGTTTCATTGTTTGGCTTTAAACCATAAATGTTCAAAATCATGAGAACACATTGTTTTCAAATGCCCCTTGAGTTCACAAATGGAGTCGTATTTCAGTGTGTTTAGATGAGTTTCAGTACTTTGTTTGATGCTGTCGAATGAAAAAGTTTGTGAGTGGAATATGGCACCGTTCATACAGGAGGCCCCTGGTCCCTCCCACATTCTAAAATGATTTAAATCTAACCTCAAGTGTACAAAACACAGGTTTTCACCATGTCTTTATTTATTAAACACAAGCAAAATGTCACAACTGTCCTCTCATGCTGCTGCTATAGGATTGAAAAGGTTCAGTATCAGCCAGAAGCTGCTGATCAAATATATTGATTAACTTATCATCATTGGTGTGAGCACCTCTATAAACACAGCTTTATTTCAGTTTGCTGCTCTGGAGCAAAAAGGTGTGTCAACACAATGCCAAGGTGGAAAGAAATGAGCCATCATCTCTGTACACCAAAGTATTCTAAAGTCAAATCTAACACCATCTCTCTGACTCAAACTAGGTCAAGATGCAACAGGACAATGATCCCAAACATAGCAGCTAATCTACGACAGAACAGCTCAAAAACCAGAGAATCAAAGTGCTGCAATAGTCCAGTCAAAGTCCAAAACATCAACCTTACAAAACTGCTGTGATTGGACCTTCAAAGAACTAAACAGAAACCAGTGTCTGCTGACTTCAATTAACTGAAGCAATGTTGGAAAGAAGAGTTTTCCTTGCCTGCGTTTTGTTGTTTTTAAGCCTTTAGCCATCTGCCTTTTGAAGTGAGTTCACTCAGAACAGAAAAAAAACGCCCGTCTTCAAAGATATAACAATTTGCTGCTGTCACTAATTGCATTAGCAAATAACCATAAAACTCTACATAAATAGCTGATAAATTGACAACAATCTAAAGATCTGTTAAATAGCTTTTGCATAACCATCAATGAAATTTTATAGATTTAAGTCATCTTAAAGTGGCAGTAATCCACTTTACCTTGGCTGTGCTCAAAATAGCAGTTAGCTCATCTGTCCTATCAGATTGAAACTTTTATTTCTTCAAACTGAGGTTGTTGGAAGAGCATTCTTCAACAAATAAGGTATTAATTATTCATGTATCTGTGTGTGTGTGTATATATAAAAAATAAATAAATAAATAATTCCCTTCTCACCCTCCGCGGGTGGTCTTTGTTTCATCCTCTGAGCTCGGGTCCTCTACCAGAGGCCTGGGAGCTTGAGGGTTCTGCGCAGTATCTTGGCTGTGCCTAGAACTGCACATTTCTGGACTG
>NC_051441.1:19037196-19045935 GCF_001649575.2 Kryptolebias marmoratus
GCTGTAGATCCTGGTGGTGTGGATCAGTGAGTCGATGTCTCGCTCACTCTTGGCATACAGCTTGATGTCATCCATGTAGAGGAGGTGACTGATGGTGGCCCCATTCTTGAGTCGGTATCCGTAGCCAGTCTTGTTGATGATTTGGCTGAGGGGGTATATATATATATATATTTTTTTTTTTTTAACTGAACTTGTCTTTAAAATTTCTTATTATTCTTTTAAATACAAAAGTCTTGTTTGTGTGTTCACAGACAGAAAAAATTTGCCACCCTGACAAACCCCAGATAAAACTGTGTAGCTATAATGAAATGATGCTGGAAACAGTTTTACATAAATCACATTGTTTTTTTGTTTTGTGTTTTCTTTTTACCTGTGTTTCTGTTTGTACAGACATCATATAGATTCTTTCCATTAGTACAAGCTATAAATGTGTGTGTGTGTGTGTTGCAGGTCTTTGGCTTTGGGAACCTGGAGTGGCTACAAGCTTTTTTCTCTGACCATGGTGGAAAAACTGGACTGCCTCCATGATAGTGGTGAGTTTCCTCCAAACTCTGCACTTTGCTTCTGTTTGGGCTAAGCATTCACCCATCCCCATCTCTTAAAATCAAACCAGTTTGTTTGTTATGGTTCATTCCACACTATAGGATTCAGTGAATCTTTCTTCTGATGTGTTACAGTATAGATGTCAGTTTAGCTATTAAAAGTTGGCCGTCCAATCAGTCCGTGATTTTCTTTTCTTTATGGACAAAGAGGAAGGCTAAAGAGGAGATATATGGATGCAGCTAGAAAGGACATGGAGGTAGTTGGAGAGAGGACAGAGGATGCAGAAGACAAAGTTATGTGGAGCAGGATGACTCGCTGTGGTGACCCCTGAAAAGGGAACAGACAAAAGAAAAAGAAGAAGAAGAGTTAAAAGGGTATTAAAAATGATTGCTACTTTCTACACTCCCCCTATCCAACAGAGCTACACTGATAGCTGTTAGCTCACTTGTCAGACAGCGTTTACCTGTGGGGATGAGAAAGAAAGCAAATGATTCTTTTAGTACGCACAAGACATTCACAAGTTCAGAAAAAGTGGGAATATCAATCCTTTTATGCTGATCTTGTCTCGGAGCTCATATGCAGCTGTGTGACACTGTGAGTTATTTTGAGTTAAACTGATGTCTCGGCTAATATTGGATTAAATCTAAAAGTGCCTACAAGGAAAAGTTTTGTAAATGTCTACTTTTGGTTTCATATCAGCAATCAGCTGTGGTGATGTTTAATAGGAACAGTAAATAAAGGTAAAGCCTACATGGGATTTGAACCCAGTAGCTGAAATTGGCCAGATGTAGCAGAACGATAGCTGAAAGTTAAAACTAGCATAAGAAATAGAGCAAGTATACTGAAGCAAATTAAAACGTGAATAGTGTTTTGAAGAAACTGAAGTATTTTTCTTTTTTTAAATAAAGTTGGAAATTATTTAAAGTACAAAACTTTAACCAAAAGTTAATGCACACTATTCCTGATCAATCTGGACGTTTGGATATAGGAATGGTTCAAATGGCAAAAAGGTATGTAGTTGTAGTTGCATTGCAAAAATCATAGAAAACAAACTATTAACAGGAAAACAAGGTGGGGTTGTGACTCAGCATTTCCACGATTGTTATTGCAGCACAGAGATCAGTAGAAAGCCTGTCTCTAAACATCCCAGTTTGTGCCTGCACCCATGGCTGTTTAAAGCAGGCCTTCCATGCAAACATGAAGATAATGCTTTACACCAGTGTGGGACATGTTGGGACCACTATTTGTCCAACCTGAAAGCACATTTGTGTGGGAGAAGATGAGCAAGTGACACAAAATTCCAATTGTGTTAAAAAGGAATTTGGGCAGGAACAAAACGATGAGAGATATAATAAGTTTAAACCATTTTTTCTTGTCTTATCTGTGGTAATGAAAGGTCCCCTACAAATGAAAGTAAAGGCCTAGCATTCCTTGAGAGAATGGATATTGGCTGCTGCCTTTCACGTCAAAGTGATGTGTGAAGTCACGAGATGTTGAGGAGTGTCACACAGTGTGTTAGCACTTAGAGTATGTGTTGTGAATGACTCTCAGTTACAACCTCACCAGTGTAGCTGAATCATAGATATTTTTGAGTTGACTAATGTTAGTTGGCTATGGCGTCCATCTTGAATTGGGTCGACTCTAAAAGCTGTAAATGTATATTCAATTATTCTTTTCTGAGAGTTTCAATAAAATCTGTTCACTGGTTCAAAAGATATTTTTTCTAATAGACAGACAACTGAACACAGACACAAGCAGAAACATTCTTGCCCTTTGGCAGCAAAGATCATAAAAAGACGGTCAGTGTTGTAGATGCTTGTCTCATTGTGTTTGTGATGATTATGCCTACCACTGTGTTAAATCTGAAATAAGCTGTCATCTGCTTGGTCTTCCTCTTCAGCAAACCCTCCAGATGTTTTCATCGTGGAGCGTCTGTTCTCCAGCAGTCTGGTAGTTGTGGTGAGCGCTGCCACGCCGCAATGCATGAACATCTATCACTTCAAGAAAGGAACAGAGATCTGCAACTACAGCTACCCCAACAGCATCCTAGCTGTCAAACTCAACAGACAGGTGACTACCCCCAAATTACACCAAACACCCCTTCAGTGGTGCCAATGTGAGGGTTTGTAGATTTAACTCACCTGCTCACCCACACTGACTTGTGGAGAAATGGTAAATTGACTGTACTTACAGAGCACTTATCGAGCCAACCAGGCCACTCAAAGCGCTTTACAACACAATCTACCCTCATGTAGTTTGTTTTTTATTTCTTTGAATTGAGAAAGTTCCTCAGATAAGAAGCAAAATGTCTTCAGCTACAGAATAGAAGTCCAGTTGTTTCTGTTTTAAACCTTTTTTTGATACACTGCCATACAGCACTCTGCTGCATCTCTACAAAGCAAATCTGGATGAATCATTCTCTAGAGTCTAATCAGTGCTGTAAACTCCATTCATATACTGGGGCACACATCAAAGGCAACAAGGGGTTCAGTGTTTTGCCCAGGGACACTTCAACATGTGACTACTGCCAGGAATCGAACCTCCAACTCTCTCATTGGAGGACAACTGCTCTAACCACTGATCCACAGCTAACGCTGCCCCCAGGTGCGATGACCTAAAGTTCCAAAGCAGACAGTTGTCCTTCATTCAAGCTGTGTATCAGTACAATCTCAGTCTCAGATGGCTACACTTCTACACTTTCACTTGCTGTTTTGACTGCATGTGGCTACAGTACTGTGTGTAAACATGGAGCTTCTTCAAATTTCTTTATACACCAAGTCCAACAAAGTTGTGTAAAATATTAAAAAAAAGAATGCAATGACTTGCAAATTTTTTAAACCAATATTTTATCCACAACATAGTAAACTTAAAAAGGCATCATTATACTTGGCATTTTATGGCAACAACACATCTTAAAGAAAGTTGTTCCAGGTCCATGTTTCCCTCTGTGAAGCATCCCTCTTCTTTAACATCAGTCTGTGAGCATCTAAGAACTGAGGAGAGCAGCTGCTGGAGGTTTTGGAGGGAAACTTGTCCCATTCTTGTCTGATGGAGGATTCTAGCTGTTCAGCAGTCCTGGCTCGTCTTCTTTGATGATGTGACGAATGTTTCAGGAGCAGACGTTGTTCTAAAACTGATGGTACCTTTCCAGATGTGTAAGCTGCACCCCCATACCATCAGAGAGGCAGGCTGATGCAGACTGGATGCCCCCTCTCCTCTTTAGTATGGAGGATGTGATTCCTCTGACCACAGATCAGTTCTCCTCTTTGCCTCAGTCCATTTTCAAAGAGCTTTGGTCCAGAGAAGACAGCAGTGGCTTCTTCTCTGTCTGATAGAGCTTTAAGCAGCATTAGTGAGCTGTGTTTACAGACAATGACCTGTGGAAGTGTCCCTGAGTCCAGACCAGAACCAGCCCCTGAGGGCCTAAAGATCACAGAACTTTCAGCCTCACCTCCCTCTTGAAACAGCGATTGTAGATCTAAACGAGGTTTGTTTCTGGTTAAATAAAGGTTATGGTTGAGATTAAAGATGTCTTTAGATCCTTGAAATCCTTTGATGATATCATGAACTGTAAATGATGGGATATTTAAAGTTATTTTTTAATTCAATAGTTTATTTATTTATCATGAAAACATTATTCTGAAATTGTTTCACTATTTTCAGACAGTTTTTCACAGATCAGTGAAACTTTGACCATCTTTACTTCTGAGAGATTCAGACTCAGTTCCCTTACTGACCTGTTGCTAATGAAGCTAATTAGTTACAAAATGCTTCTTCAGCTGTTTCTTCTTCATACCATTTACTTTGTTATCCCAGTCCCAATTTTTTTGAGAGGTTTTGCTGCCATCAAATTCAAAATTTACTTTCTTTTTCCAGAAAATGGTATAATTTCTTAGTTTCAATATTTTTTTTGTTTCCTATGTTCCATTGTGAATAAAATATGGGTTTATGCGATTTGCCAATCATTGTATTCTGTTTTTTGTTTACATTTTACATAAAGTCTCAATTTTTGTACATTGTGTACTTTGGAATTACTTGGGATTACACAGTGTACCTTTGGATTGTATATCACAAAGCCCCATGTCTGAGTTTACTTAATATGAGTATATGAATTTAAAAGAAAGAAAGAAAAGATTCACTTTTACTTGTTGCTTCAGAATCATTGACAGCAAACTCTCACCCCAAGATCTTATCAGAAACAGTTGCGGGTCTGTTAGTTTCCCTTTCAACAAAAGTGATCATTTGGCTGTTCTGCTGTAAGGTCAGACCTTTTAGCAAAAGCCCAAACGTTTTGGAGTATTTTTCTGGTGGAGGATACTAATCAGCTGTGGTTTCACAGTGTCAGAGCACAATGTTCAAACCTTTCCCTTTTTTTCTTTCCCCAGTTATTGTTGTATCCTTTCACAGAGCATTGTGTGTTACCCATGATTAACGCTTAGAGCAGGGCTGTCAAACCCAGTGACGCAAGGGGTCAAAATTCAAAATATGGTCAGAGCCAATCACGATCAATATTTATTAAAAATTACATAAATTAACTTTTGTTTTAGATGTATTATGTCAAATCATTCATATAGAAATATCAATGACCTTTTCCCAGTTACAGATTATACAGAATTTAGAGCAAACAGACTTTAATGAACACAGACAAATAGATCAAACTTCAAAAAGCTCATCATTAGCAGCCATTTCTTACGCCTCACTCAGCTTTTAAATGAATTTTTTAACATTAAAACAGATTTTTTATAAAAGCCATCAACTAAAACCTGATCATACAGAAATTAAAACTATATATTGTTGGCTTCTGAGTCACTGTCAGAGAAAACTTCACTAATTAGGCTCAGTTTTTTTAAGGAAGATAAGAATCAGAGACTCGATCTGTCCCAGACTGGAGGGCCGGATCTGGCCCGCGGGCCTTGAGTTTGACACGTGTGGCTTTGACAATTAGACATTTAAACCACATGTTGTGGCAGATCACAAGTGACACAGTTAACGCTGCAAAGCAAAATAATAACCTACAGCTGTGCTCACTGGACGTTTTGCTACTCAATATGGTTGACTTCAGGTGGAATAATACAGAAGGGTGAAAAAGGACAATGAACCTTATTAGGATACTTTAAAAGCAGATAAGTATTTACAGTGTTTCAGAATGTGAATGGCTTCATGAAACTACACCTGTTTGCTCTAACCCTTAATGACTTCATCAACGGTTGTTTCCTCTCCCAGGCAAATAGGTCAGAAGTAAACAAGAGCCATATCTGTTTCACAGTATAGCTGCTTCTTACTGACTCATAACATGCAAACAACTGCTTCCAACACAGGAAGTTCACTGTGAAAAATCACCAGTGACTGGGAAAATGTAAACATCTGGGCCCTGTGTGACGTCAGAAGCAGATGTTCCTATGAAGCATTCAGATAAGCAGAGGCTAGGAACATGTAAATATTTCCTAACTGTTAAATATACTAAGCTGGTTGTTTTACTCACTCAGCAAACAGAACAGTCCTGTAGCCAGATGTACAGCAGGATGGAGAACCTGATCACTGTCTCCTTTTTCACCTCACAAAACACACAAATATGGCTACAAAGGCATCGTCTTCTGGTTTTAAGATGTGAACTTAGTGTAAGTCTACCCTGCATTTTTAGTTATTTCAGTCTACATTGAGCCGTAATTTTATTAAATGTACATCAGAGACCCTTAATACTTCCTAATAGCTTGTCTGAATGCAGTTTTTATACAGACACATCTTCCTAAACACATTTTTCAAATCAGCATTTTGAGTAAGAAGCTTTTTCAAAGGAGTGTGGTTGATTCATTTCCTGTAACTGACTCTTCATATAAAAGTGAAAAAAATTCAAATTATTTTTAAATAGTCAACATGAACTAAAATTCAGGGACAGACTAAAGAGCTTAGCTGAGCTGTGACATCATCACTGTGCGCTTTTAGTCCAGCTGCTATGTGTCACTGGGTACCTTTAAGTATATACGTACATGCGTAGTGTACTTGGTATTCAGAAACGGCCCAACTCTGTTTTTTCCCATGGTTGCCATGGTGAATTGAAGTATCAAAAGCCTATTAATTATTGTGTATGTGCATGCTCCTAGCTAAAGGTTAAGATACTCAGACTTATTTAACCAAATTGTAATGAGCCTTTCTGGATTCAAAACCAAGAGACTCTTCTTTCGGGTTATGTTAACTCAGAGTTTATGGGAAAAAACTTTGTTAAACCTCCTTTCTGGAATACCCCCTTGGTGAGTTGATGTAACTGGTTGGGTTTTAGCACAAATCAGAGCAGAGGTTTGGGAATATAACCTATGGGAAGGAAAGCTGAGACATAAAGCTCTGAGGTATCAGAAACTGGGCTGTGCAGCTTCCTGTGCCAAAGAACTGATTAATCCAGTGATTGAGAGGTGCATATTCAAAAATTCAAGCTTACAAGAATACATGTGAATATTACCGGTAGATATCCGGAAACAACTGGCAGCCTGATATTATAACCAATACAGACTTTTGAAGACATGTTTTTTGCTCCTATTGTGCCAAACAAATAAAGAATAGTTGTGTTTTTATTTCCAGCTTTCCTAAAACTAAAGCATGCCTTTACTTTTGGCAGAAGACCAACATACAGAACACTTGTGCCACCTTAACTTTGTCTTCCTAACTTTTATGAGTCAAAGGGTAGGAAGATCAGGTGCTTTGAGAGCTCCCTATCGCAACACCACAGGCAGACTGTTGACAGAAACACCACTGCTGGATTTTAAACTCATTTACACTCTGCTTTTCCTGGAAAGCTTGCTCATGAGAACAAGGTGTTTTTCAGGAGCTGTCCATCAAAACTTGAGACGCTGTCCTGGGATTTTGCCAATGTTCCTGGTGTTTTCTGTGTATTGCAGAGGCTAGTGGTGTGCCTTGAAGGGTCAATTTATATTCACAACATTAAAGACATGAAGCTGCTCAAGACTCTGCTCAACACTGCGTCCAACCCCTCAGGTATGACAGAAGGCCTGGTTCTGGATTCTTGGATCCTTTCTGTTTATCCCAGTTTTTTGATATACAGCTTGAGATCATTGATTGGAAGTGACATTAAAGACAGGCCAGCTTCATAGGAATGCTGTAATCTTATACAATTCTTTCAGAAATGTTTTGGTTCATATTTACATTATAAAACCTGAACTGTACGCATGATGCTATAAAATTGAAAAATTATTTGAAAAGTTCCAGTTTGAAAATATTCCAAAGCAAATAACCTGTCTGTCGTCCTGCAGGTCTCTGCGCTCTGTCTGTCAATCATTCCAACTCGTTTCTGGCATACCCTGGCAGTGTTACTTTTGGGGAGATCATAGTGCATGACACCAACAGTCTGGTAAGAAACAAATGCTGGGCGATGACTCAAGCCAACCTAAGTTTATAGCTGATAGATTCTGGTTCAATGATTTTAAGAGCTTGTGCACCAAATGATTAGTCTTGTACAGCCAGATTTTAGATTTCTCCTCCTAGTTTATGAATACATTTTTAAATTTAATTGATATTTTTTGTTATTGCCTGTCCTCTTATTCTCAATCATCACTGAGTCTGTTTCTACTTATGGAGCTACAGGAAAGTTTAATTGATTATCTTCCAGCACCTAAAAGCAAAAGGTTTTGCCCATGTCTGTGGGTATTTTTGTTTGCCATGTTAGCAATGTATCTTGAACTACTGAACAGATTTCAGTGAAACTTTCAGAGTCAGCCCCGTTCAAGATGGCTGAGTTTAGGAATCACCAAAATAGATATAACTCTGTCAGTTTTACAGATATTGAAGGAAAATTTGTTGTGGTATGGCCGAGTCATTCACAACACATACTCTGAGTGCTAACAGATGTCATGACATCTTACACAACATTCTCAAGGTTTGACCAAAACAGTTAAACATATGATGATCTTAGTCTAAAAATTCATGAATTCATGAAAGGTGGTGAGCAATATACAGTTCTTCAAGAAATGCCATACCTTCCAGTGTTTTAGGCGATGTTTCTGGTCACTGTCCTTCTTCACACTAACAAACTCCAAGGAGTATATTTTCCATCTCTACATAACCATAGCTAAATCACATGACAAACACCTGTTAAAAAACATACATCAGTGTTTAAAATAGTATCAACATGTAATCCTAAATAAACATAAATGTGAAAATTCATATATATATATAAAAAAAAAAAAA
>NC_051441.1:19048539-19057466 GCF_001649575.2 Kryptolebias marmoratus
CTCTCCTTGTTACCTTGATTTTAGCCTCTAACCGTCTCTTCCATGGTGGGTATCGAATTTCATGGTTGCTCTTATAGCCAAGCATCTCCAGGATCACTGATGCTGAGTTGTACATCAGCTCATTGGTTTCCGTTATGGTGGTGGTGGGAATTGGTGTTTAAAATAGTATCAACATGTAATCCTAAATAAACATAAATGTGAAAATTCATATATATATATATATATATATATATATATATATATTAGAAATTTCTTCACTTTTAAAAATGCTTTTGAAGATTGTGCAGTTCTGAAATTGTGAGGTGGAATTAACTTTAGTTAAATGTAGACGTTACTAACTGATTTAATCAAATTGGATGATATTTTTCTCTCTTGTTTTGGTTATTAACACAAATATGAGCAGACAAACAGATAAGAGTATGTTTCACCTGTAGTTTCTCAGATGATCTCAGTCAGATTTTGTTGTCTGTTTGCTCTGATTAGGACCACCTGGTACATCTGTGCAACCAAACTTAAAAGGTAAATACAAAGCAACTGGACTTCTGTTCTGTAATTGAAGATGTTTTTCTTGCCATTCGGAGAAATGTTTCAGTTCACAACTGGACAGTTTGAAGCTCCTCGGATGGGAAGATAAAAGTCTCCTACTACAGAACAGAAGTCCAGTTGCTTTGTTAGGATTTGCCATGTCCTGGATGACTTAAAAATCTACACCAACAAACGGTGTAACCCCAGTTCCGTTAAACAACTTAATATATCTGCAACTGTACAAAACATTTTTTAATAAAAATTATAATAAAAAACAGAACATGTGAGTGTGTACAAGTATTCACATCCCCCTTTAAAAGTATTCACCTGAGACTGAACATTGAAGCAGTACAAGATTAACTAGACAGCAGTTGTCCTGTTTTTCTCTGAAACATTTCCTTTTTCAGGTCATCCTGTTCTCTCCCTCAACTCTGATACTTGTTTTTCTTGGCCTCCTGGCACTTCTCACTTCTGTGACCCTTCCATAAGTTTTTCTAGTGCCCTAATTATTTTTGTATACTGTCCAACAACTACTTCTCGTGAGCACCAAGAAGAAATTAGAACAGTGTTTTTACAGTCTGACAGTCATAAAGATAATACAGAGCGGTTGTGATACTGTAAGATAAGCTGCAGTATCAGTATCTTTTGTAACAATCCATTTAAAACTGTACAAGATACAGGTTCACAGAATCGTCTTACACAAACACAGGTTTCTGTTTACCTGAGATTTGGTCAGATGAACTCACACACACAGGCTTTTAGTGTGAACAAAGAACACCTCACAAAGGACCACAAGATTAACTCAACAGGATCAAAATATCCTGTTTCTTTTTCATGGCTCAGTTTATTATAATATATATATCAAAATTGACATCATGACCACAGGCAGAACAAGGATGTTGTCATAGAAATGTGTAAACAAAATCATGCACTACCATCCACTACAGTATCCCATAAAGACTTTTAATGTGTTCCCTCTGCAGGATGAATAATGGTGAGGAAGTGTCAATGTACATCAACTATGTCTGTATTTTTCCACATTCTAAAGATTGTTGAACAATGTTTGAATATGGTTTGAATTTGTCTTGTATTCAGACCTGTGGATGATGAAGAATTTTCACCGAGCAACTTTTTAAGAATATAAAGCTGTAAACAAATACAAATGTGTTAGTTTGTTTTGACACAAATGGCTTCCTTCATCCCTTCTCAAACTATTTATCTTCTCTGCATAAGAAATTAACATTTTGGTCCTCAAGCGTGTCCCTTATCCTTGAGGGGTAGGTGCTCAAGAAGCAAAATGTCTTGAGCACCTACCCCTCATAATAGATGTCTTGTTGCTTTGTTTTATTGATTTGTTTGTTTTATGTGTTTATTTATTCTGAATTTGCCATGTCCTGGGTGACTGAGAATCTACACCAACATATTTTCACTTCAGAGTTTCTGAAGGATATGACTGTGTGGAATGTCTAAGAGTTAATGCTAACTTTTCAAGCTTTTAAAGTTAAATGAATGTCCATAACTGTATTGCCGTCTCTTTGATATGTTTAGAATTTCTCAGTGTTCAGAATGGCGTTATAAACATCAGAAACAACTTGTTGTTGTGCCAGCACTTTTTGAGCTGTAGAAAAGGATAAAAAAAACATGCACTGTAAAATGCATGAAAGATTGTCACTCAGCTTGCTCCCTGTATGCTTGTGCATGTGTAGTATTTGTCTTGAAATGACCATTCTTACTTGTGATTACTGATTTGCATATCTGCACTCTATGGGATTCTCTTTACACTCTAGAAATTTGACGCCCCAAGCCCCCCCCCAATTATCTTTTTTTTAAATTATTGTTTACATATTTGTTAAAACTGTCACTATGTCCTAACAGTAGAATATGAGACATTCAAAAATCAAGCTCCTCTGCTTCCTTCCAGTGGTCCTACTTTCATTTGCAGAAATACACCGCTCCTGGTCAGAAACAACCAATCAGAGCCAGGAGGAATGTCTTAGTAGTGCCAATCACGCTCATGTACGCGTTGCTCACACCCTCGCCTCGCACAGCGCTCAAGATTGAACGTGAATGACGATGTGCTGCAGCTGCACTAATAGTGGAGGAACAACCTACTGTGTTCCTCATCTGAGCTGTATAACATACAGATAAAATATCACACACTGTGCAAAGCAACAAGTGAAACCTACTAATTCACTGACTTGTCATGTTGCTAACATTATGTACTGCCAAACCTTATCTAGCATTACATAGTGCTAGAATAAGTACTTACAAACTGTAGAGACCATAGCTGTTTGTCAGTCGTCATCTGTTGCCCGGCTTACTAGCCTGCTCTGATGTGGGGGAAGAACTGTGGAGGGAGGGATGTAGCACATCAGAGAGCAAGGGGGAGGGACCTGGAAAGTGTGCTTGTTCAAATTTTCAGGCTACGTCCACGGTTTTCCCAGAAATACCTATTGCAGCTTTAATTCCGACCAGTTTTCTTCTGATGAGAAACATTAATACAGCATAATGCTGCCACCATGTTTCACTGTAAGTATGGTGTTCTTAGCATGATGCGAGGTGGTAGGTTTATGTGGGTCCATTACTTCTAATCAAATAAAAATACATTTAAATTCCAGGCTGGAAGAAAGAATAACAAGGGGGTTGAATACTTCTTCAGTCCACAGTAGATATCTAGATACAACCTTGGAGTTTCTAACACTCTGTCTCTTAACACTCTTTTATGTCTCCTTGTGTTGTTTCAGAGCATAGTGACCATGATCCCAGCCCATGATAGTCCTCTAGCAGCTTTAGCCTTCAATGCATCTGCCACCAAACTTGCAAGTGCCTCAGAGAGGGTAAGAAAAGACTGCCTTCCTTTTCAAATCTTACACCTCTGAGACTTGCCAACTTCTTTACTTAACAGTAATTGTAATGTTGGGGAAGTGATTGTCTCAGGGACAACAGCTGCTGACCCACAGTGTATCTATGTAATTTCTGTAAGGCAGACAAAGACCGCTTGAGTTCCTCTGTCTTTTCAGGGCACTGTCATCCGAGTCTTCTCCGTTCCCGAGGGTCAGCGTCTGTTTGAATTTCGCAGAGGCATGAAGAGGTCAGAGTTCTTAAATGTCATTTAAGGAAAAGTGCAATTCCAGCAGCTGTTTGCCAAGCAGCACTATATTGCCAAAAGTATTTACTCACCCATCCAAATAACTGAATTCAAGTATTCCAATCATTTTTATGGCCACAGGTATATAAAACCAAGCACCTAGGCATGCAGACTGCTTCTACAAACATTTGTGAAAGAATGAACTGATAGGAATGCCACCTGTGCAATAAGTCCAGTCATGACATTTCCTTGCTACTAAATATTCCACAGTCAACTGTTTGTGGGTCTTTAACAAAGTGGTAGTGATTGGGAACAACAGCAACTCAGCCACAAAGTGGTAGGCCACATAAAATCACAGAGCACGCTCAGTGGATGCTGAGGAGCATTGTGCACAGAGGTCTGTAGAGTCAATAGCTACAGAACAGCTCAAGAACAGTGCGTAGAGCACTACATGAAATGGGTTTCCATGGCCAACCAGCTGCATCCAAGCCTTGCATCACTAAGTGCAATGGAAAGCGTCAGATGCAGTGGTGTAAAGCACTCTACCACGAGACTCTAAAGCAGTGGAGTTCTCTGTAGTGATGAATTGCGCTTCTCTGTCTGGCAATCCAATGGACGAGCCTGGGTTTGGCATATGCCAGGAGAACAGTACTTGTTTGACTGCATTGTGCCAAATGTAAAGTTTGGTGGAGGGGGGATTATGGTGAGTTTTTCAGGAGTTGGCCTCAGCTTCGAAAACCTTAATAGGCAAACATCATAATCATCAGGATGCCTTGCCTAGAATAAGGAAACCAGGACTCCACCCTGGAGCCAGGCCTTGGGGCGGGAGTTCGCCGGTTAGTGCCTGGTGGTCAAGCCTTGGCTCCTGGGGCTCAGCCGGGCCAAGTCCAAAAAAGACACAGGATGCCACCTCCATGTGGGCCCACCACCTGCAAGAAGGACCGTTGTGGTTGGTTGCCGCAAGCGTGGCGTAGACAAGGGAGAGTCCCTGGCCATGTTGATTCCAGGCAGCATAAACTACCTCTAGGGATATGGAATGTCACCTTATTGGTGGGTAAGGAGCCGGTGATTGTGCATAAGGTTGAGTGATACCAACTAGATATAGTTGGGCTCACCTCTACTCACAGCTTGGGCTTTGGAACCCAACTCCTGGAGAGGGGCTGGAATCATTCCTACTCTGGAGTTGCCCAGGGAGAGAGACATCCGGCAGGTGTAGGGATACTCACAAGCCCCTGGCTGAGTGCTTCAGTGTTGGAGTTTCCCCCCGGTGAATGAGAGGGTCGCCTCTCTGCGGCTCCAAGCTGCAGGAGGGAAGGATCGGCAGTTCAGATTACCCAACCTTCTTGGAGTCTCTGGATGGTGTCCTGGAAGGCGTGCCATCTGGGGATTCTGTTGCTCTCCTGGGTGACTTCAATGCCCATGTGGGCAATGATGGAGTTGTCTGGAAGGGCACGATTGGGGTGAACGGACTTCCTAATCTGAACCCGAGCAGGACAGACCTGGTAAACCCAAATGAATAGTGAGGGTGAACTGGGAACTGGAGCCCTCTGTTCGTGAGATTTTCAACACACATCTCCGGGAACTTTTCACTTGTCCTGGAGAAGTTGTGGATATGGAATCTGAATGGGCCATGTTCAGGGCCTCTATTGCAAATGCAGCTTCCAGGAGCTGTGGCCTGAAAGTCATTGGTGCCTGTTGCAGCAGCAACTGCAGTACCCGCTGGTGGACACCAGCAGTAATGGAGGCCATCAAGTTGAAGAAGGAAGCCTTTAGGGCTTGGCTGTACTTGAGGACTCTCAAAGCAGCTGACAAGTACAGTGTGGCCAGAAGGACAGTGGGTTCGGTGGTTGCAGATGCAAAAAAGTCCATGGAAATGGACTTTCGTTGACCTCAAGAAGGTTCTGGCAAACTGTTTGACAACTCAGAAAGAGAAAGCAGGCCCTGTTTCAGGCTGTGCTATGTCTAAGTGGAGAACTACTGACCCGGACTGGGATTAATGTTGAGCGATTGAAGGAGCTCTTTGAGGATCTCTTTAATCCAGTCACCATGTCCACCTCTGAGGAGGCAGAATCTGAGCACTTGGGGGATAGACGGGTCCATTACCGTGGGAGAGGTCACCGAGGTGGTCACAAAGCTCCCAGGTGGCAGTGCACCAAGGGAGATTCACCCTGAGTTGCTGAAGGCTCTGGACACTGTGGGGCTGTTAGGATTCCAACAGCAAATCTAGATAATAAGCAGAAGTGGATTAATTTATACTAGCAACCTGTTATAGCTGTCAGGATTTGGGTTAGCTGATTGGTTAGCATCTTGCCACATTTGTCACTGATGATGATGAAATTAAGTTCAACTATACGTCTCAAGAGGAGGTCAAATTTGGATTGTTCCACTCACTTATTTTAAAGCGCTGGATTTTTTGTCTGGGCATAAAGGTGATCTATAGCTTCACTTCGGTTAAACGGCTCAAGTCTCTCTTATTAGCTTTTTGTTCTACATTCCAATGATAAAGCATTTACATTTTACTCCAGTGTACATAAAACACGCAGTAGGATTGACTTTATTCTCACCCCTAAAACTTCATTAAGTAATGTTAAGAGTTGTAATATTGGGGATATTATTATATGTGATCATTCACCTATTTATATTTCCCTAATTAAAGTAATCCCTAGATGTCCAACTCAACCATGGATATACAGCGTATTTCTAAACCATGACCCAAAATTTTAAGAATTCATTAAAAAGCATTTCGACTACTTTTTTAAGGAGAATAAGTCTCCTTAGTTATTGTGGGACACCATGAAAGCACACGTTAGGGGACTGACAATATCCTACACCCCTGGACTTAAAAGAAATAATAGGGCAGAACAAAGAAAATTCGAAGTGGAATTACATGAACTTCAGACCAAACATAATTTATGTCCAACGGAAGAACTCGCTAACGAAATACAAAAATCTTCATGAGGCAAACGATGTGAGTTTACTAATAAGCCTAATTGGTACTTGGCCATCCTCCTTAGAAACAGGGCCCCAACTCAGAATATCTTGTATATTAAAGATTCAACTGGTGTACGTAATTGTAATAATAAAGTAATCAACGATACATTTAAATCATTAAGGCAAACAGTCATACACTTCACAGTTTAACCCATCTTCAGAGCAGGCTATGAATGACTTTTTAACTAAGGTAAAGCTACCTAAAATCTCAGATGAGTGAGGGACGGTCTGTGCAAACCAATAACGCTGAATGAAATTAGAAATTGCATCCAATTACTTCCCAACAATAAAGTCCCAGGCCCCAATGGTTTTAACGCTGAATTTTATAAAAAGTTCAATCTCATTCTAGTTAGTCTTTTATTTGATATGTTGAAGTCTTCGTTCCAAGTTGGGGCTCTTCCCCGTCTCTGTTAGAAGCCAATATCTCCTTGGTGCCAAAAAAGGGGAAACCACTGGAAGAATGCTCTTCATACAGACCTATCTCGGTGCAAAATGTTGACTTGAAACTTCTGGCAAAGATTCTGGCCTCGCAGTTGGAAATGGTTCTCTCCACAGTCCTTGCCAACGATCAGACTGGGTTTATACGTGGAAGGTTTTCTTTGTATAATGTGAGGCGCCTTCTTAGCATCGTTCAGCGTTCCTCCCTGTATAATTCAGACGCCTTAGTCATATCGCTTGATGCGGAGAAGGTGTTCGACAGGCTGGAATGTCCCTACCTTTTCCACACGCTCCAAAGACTCGGCCTAGGGGAGGTTTTTATTAGAAGGATTTGGATTTTCTACACTACACAATAGAGATTGATGAGTGGGAGGCCTTATGCAGCCATCCTTCAAAAGTTCTGGTATCTAACTCCTTCTGGAAGAGACAATTCAAGATCTTGCATAGGCTATTTATCACTCCTGAGGCCAGACACGTGATGAACCCAACACTGTCAGAACTCTGCACTAAATGTCTATCTGATGTTGGATCATTTATTCACTGCTTGTGGAATTGTCCCCATATTCAACAGTTCTGGGGCGTAACAGCTCAACAGATATCATCTTTAAGCGCAATTTGCGTCTGAGTGTAAGGACTTGTCTGTTAGGACTGACTGAGGATCTTCCTGCTGACATTTGCAACAACAGCCTCTTGCATATTCTACTCCATTGTGTTGGAAATGCATCCTGGCTGTATGGATCAGGGATAAAGCCCCCACCCTCAACCAGTGGAAGCAGATGGTGGCCAGCCTCATCCCGTATGAAGCGTTCTCTACAGCATTGAAGGACAAGCCCTTTTTATTCTATCAGACTTGGGATCCATTCTTTTCCTATCTAGGAGCCACTGCACCCCGCAGGATGAGATCAGGTCTTATAGACCTGGCCTGGTATAAACACGCAGAGTGAGAGTTTGATATTGAAATAATCTGAAACTTTACCATGTTCAATGTAAGTTGTACTCCCCCCCCACCTTTTTTTTTTAGTCGGTTCAAGTCATTGTCCAATTATTTATTTATCGTATATATGTTAATGTCTATTGTTTCTGGTATGTTTATCTTCCACACTATTGCTGATGCTGTTTTGTAGTCTGTCTTGTCTGCTTTGCAAAAAAGTTCAATAAATTTATGTTTAAAAAAAAAACAAAAAAACTGGCTCATAACCTCCGAAGGGGGTTCTTTAGAGTCCTTCACTGCCAACCAAACGTCATTGAGTTTAATTTCCATTGAATAAAAGAAGTCTTGAAGATTGTAGGTGTGTCTCCAGAAGCATGGAGATGCCCGCAGATGTTAGCCCAGCTGTTGATTCCTCCTTTTCTCCCAGCTTTTGCACATTTAAGAGCCAATCTGATTTGGACAATAACTTAACAAAATTTAGGTAGAAAAATCTTTAGGGGTAACACTCTGGTTGCAAGATGAAAGATTGAAAAGTAAGGGTAAATTGGAGCCCTTGTCCCTTTCTTCTATTGTTTCTCCCTGTCGACTGGAGGTTAAACTATGCTAAATGAAAATGGGTCTTTGTGCTGCCAAAATAGGTGGTGCTGTTGAGCCAATTTGCCACATCTAATTTTAAGCCCCCTGTAAGATCAAAATCTTTCTTTTAAGGTGTTCTCAAAATGTTTTGAGTATGAAAAGGCCCCAAAAAGGCAATTGATTCAGCATGAGAATAATAGTAACTAGAAAGTTCCTGGAGAAACTTTGACGGGGCCTGCCACGGTGTGCGTCCGTGCTGAACCAAGATGGCTCCAAGAGCTGATCAGTTGCAGACAGGAATCATAAAGGGCTGGTCCTATACACGAGAGGAGTCCACCTCTGAAGTTTGACCTTTGTACTGGAAATGGTTGCAGAGTT
>NC_051441.1:19075077-19076722 GCF_001649575.2 Kryptolebias marmoratus
TGTTTTTTGGCAATTACGTCGCCATAGTAACACGAAACGCGAATACAAATAGTAGCCCTCATGCCGAGACCGAGCCGGTCGTTCTGATATAAAATTTGTGGGGGTTCTTTGCCCGGTTCGGGCTGCATTAAGGGTAACGGATTAATAATATATATAATAATAAAGAGACACTTTTACGAGGTGTAGAGTAATAGAGGCCTGCATGCATTGCATGAGGCAGTACAATGCCTTGCTTCGCAAGGCATTGTACTGCTCTCTATGCACTGCTGGCAGGCCCCAATAATAATAATAAGAAATACTATGATTTCAAGAGGCCTTCACATTGCCAGTGATGTTTAAAAAAAGGAGGTAAGAGTTCACTTTAAAAAAAAAAAAGAATATCCCTGGAGTTTATTTGTGTGTTCATGTGTTTGTCTGCAGGTATGTCAATATTAGCTCTTTATCCTTCAGTCCTGATGGACACTTCCTCTGTGCTTCCAGCAACACAGAAACTGTTCATATCTTTAAACTGGAACAACTGGGACCAAGGTAAATGCTCACACACCTAACAACCCATTTACACATACACAGATAGTGACAGTAAGAGCTCCCACCAGACTGACCAAGTTGTTTACTTTTGCTTCATATAGAAATGATTTTTTTCTACGTTGGTATGTTGCTCACTGGTGAGGATGATAATGTTTTTGTCTGTGTGTGATTATTTGTCTGTAGCATTAGCAAAATAGTTCATGTTGATGAAAAACTGAGAAAGTGATCAGTGGATGTACAACTACAGCTGATTAACTTTTGGAGTCACCCAAAATGGCTGCTACAGCAAATGAATCTTATCCAATGCAAAAATGTCTATACCTCAAGCACTTTCACAGGTATTAAGGCTAAACTTTAATGTGATAGTAGCTGACAATCCTTCCCAACACATACTCTGATTGCTTACATGATAAATAACACTTACTACTTGTCATTATACAAATATTTACAGTGTAAGCAGAATATCTATTCATAAAGAGTTTGTCTGAATCAAGCTACTGAGAAAAAGAAAAAATATTTGTTGCTTTTTTTACGCTTCTTAGATTGACTTTGAGGACATTTGACACTGTGGGTCAGGCAGGGTCCATCTATCTCAGGCAGTCTGAGCTGGCTGTACCATGCCTGACTTGAAGGTCATGTGATGTTTCTATAGATTTGGTAACATTGTAGTCATAGAACAGTAATTCACAGGCTGACCTTTTTCTAAATTAAAGGCCTAGCCTTGAAGGAATGCATGTCACTATCACTGACAACAATATTATCCCTACGTCTTCGGCAGCGAGTGATAATGAAGCTCCTAACTCTGTCCAGTGGTGAGGACGATGCTGCCACCTGGACAGCCTATGTGGGGAAGATGTTCTCAGCAGCCAGCAGCTACCTCCCTGTTCAGGTGTCTGGCATGATGAGCCAGGACCGGGCTTTTGCCACCGCTCACCTTCTCTCGTCTGGTCCGAGGAATGTTTGCACCCTCGTCACGTGAGCTACTTTCCCTTCTGTACAAATCTAGAACTGCAACATTTTATGTGTGCACTTCTGGATATGTAGTGGTGCAGTATTTTTGCTGGTGTAGATTTTCAGTCAGCCAGGATATATATATATATATATATATATATATATA
>NC_051441.1:19076822-19084016 GCF_001649575.2 Kryptolebias marmoratus
GGAAGAGGAAGCACCCGGTTGGCTAGAACCAGTCACATGGGTCACGATGCAACATGACCCTTCAAAATAAGAGTCTTCACTTAAAATATACAAATTTTAAACACTGACAACATAGGACTCGATTTGTTAAAGCTATTTAACACAAATGAAACAATATAAACATAAAATATAGCTTTCTGACACTTCTTTTCACAGTCTTCTTTTTATTTTTATTTTTTTTATTTGAGGCTATTTTTACCAGGGTTACATGTTACTTTTTGTTTTACAGCAGAGGGTGGCTCTCCTAAATAAAAAGCTTCACATATTATGCAATTACAAATTAAATGTCTTCACATATTTTAAATACTTAGAGAGTATAAATTAATTTATACAAAATAATAAAAGTACATAGACACTATAGTGGTCCTCCATAGAGTGAAACTACAACATATGATACCGTTTAGTGTTATCACTTTGAAAACAGTGAAAAACTCAATTGTGATTTATTTCTGTTAAAGCTATCAATATTTAGTCTTTCTGACACTAAAGCATGATGTTTTGTGGACTTTGAGTAACATTTTTAACAGGAAAAGTAGTATTGTAATGAAATTAATGATAATATTTAAAATATAAATTCATATATTTCAGCATCCAGGAGCTTCCGCGGTTACTAGTAGCCACAGCGGATGGCCAACTGTTCATTTATAATGTGGATCCACAGAATGGAGGCGAGTGCACGTTGGCTTACACGCACAGGTGAGGCAACAGCTGAACTGACTGAACAAATGCAAGACGCAAATCAGAAAATGCTTTTTAAGAAAAGGTGCTTTACTGCTCTTTTAGAAACTTAAAACAAACAAGCTTTAAATCAGTCTTTGTCTTCGTTCTTTCTGGTTTTATCATCATTTCCCTTTTTTTATCAGGCTTATTGGTGTTGATGATAACCAAAGAGAAGGACCAGAGTCAGAGGGGTCACAGGTCACAGTCCAAGTTCAGTCATCTCCATCTTATGCTGAAACTGCCGCCTTACCAGCCTCTGGTCCTGTCACAGCAATCCTCACTGGTTAGTATTCACAGGCATATCTCTTTTAGGGAGCTGAGAAAGTAGAAGTAAAGTTGTTGCATGTATCTTAAACATTTACATTTCAACATTTTATTTTATTTTACTGTTGATAATATGTTGGAAAGTGTAGCTGGCCTGCACAAGGGAGCCAGATTCACATAACAATAATTGTTTTGGGTCAGGCCGACTTTTATTTTCCATCTGCCTTCAAAGTCTCGCTGGTGTTTCTCAATGGCAAATCCAAACAGCCAAATTCCAGGTCTATTCCGCCAGATCCGAGCGAACAACTTTCTCCAAGATTTATCCATTTCATCCCCGAGTCCAGGAACCGCATCTAGCCTGCGATCCTGTGAAAGGATCGCATCCAGTCTGCGATTCAGCTCACGGAACATCATAGTCTGAGTGCCGATCACTCTGCAGATCCCATCACACATGCCTGGCAGCCTCACAGTGGCCAGAACAGCTGCCGAGGTTTTCCGAATTTCTCGATATGCCAGGTAACCACCAACTCCAAAAACCAGAAAGCCTGTTATCAAAAATACAATTGTGTACACATCTTCGACATCCCCGACTGACTGACAGACACAAAATCCTCCACTCCTGCCAGGAGTCCATTGTGTATCCGGAGAAAAATGTCCCGTCTGGACAAGAGGGTTCCCCCAAACCCTGTCTTCTCGTTGAGAACATTTGATCAATTACGTTGAGAGGCCAGCTGACCAAATCCATAATTAACAAATTTTGGAAGATGTGCAAAGAGAGGCTCCAAAGGAAGAGACAAGACACAGAGTTGAGCAGGGCAGAGATGGGAGGGTACGGGAGACAGAGAAAGCGTCCTCCTCCACCGAGAGCAAAAAGAAAAATAATTTTTAAAAAATGGTCATGTATGTGACCAAAACATCTTTCTTATCAGCCAGGCAAACAAAGACCGTAACAACTCTCCATTGGGACAGAAGTGAGATTAATTTGCATGTGAATTTAAGATCAGAGTTTCCAAGCTTTAAGCATGAAGCTTATCCTGAAGGGGAGCGAAATGTTCTGACTCCTTCTCAGGAACATGTCCAGGTTTACTCCATCTGCTGTTAACACATTCAGAAAACCCTCTTCCTCTGTTCTTGCTGCTCTGAAAGCCAAAAACAGAAGTGTTGATGTCTCTGTTAGACGTTGAACTCTGCATTCCTGATATTCTCTCCTTCATCAGTGCTCTTTTTACTTTGGCTTTAATTTTTTTCTGCTTTTGCCCAACATTCACATCCCTTTAAGTAGGGATTTAAGGACCTATTCCAGTTAGGCTTTGGAAAACTCAATCTTCAGCTCTCACATTAGAAAACTTTTCCTGTCCACATAGTTATTCCTCATAACAGATGGTGGAGGGAGCCTGAAGTGTCAGCAGAAATCACTTCATGCAGCACAGCATCCAGTTCAGCATTAATAATAATCTACTCAAGTAAAAGTACAGTTACTTTACTAAAGTTTTCTCAAGTACAAGCAAAGGGACTTGTTCAAAATTGTGCAATTACCAATAAAACATGTCTTCACATATTTAAAACACTTGGAGTATAAATTAATTTTTATACAGAATAAGAAAAGTAATAAAAGTATAATAAAGTTTTGAAAAACTCTTAAATTACCTGTCCTGCTCTTGCATTAATTACCCTTCCTTTTTGTAGCTACAGTCAGACAGTTCTTGCACACAGAGACAATATAGAAACATGAAAGTTTGAACATGACCTAAACAGGCTGTAATTACAGGTATATAAAAGATATTTATTCCGTTTATCCTCAATAAATTTTGTATTATGTCCATCCTTTAACTTGAAGCTAGCGAGTCTCCTAAACATGGCCAGGAGTTTCAGGAATTTATTTCATTATTTTTATTTCCACTTCAGCAGAAGCCGCAGTGGAGGTTAATCTGTCAGCCAATTAACAGGTAATGTCTGCTGAGTTTCACTTTCACTCAGGTGAACAAAGCTGCGCACAGAGTGGACGGAGTTTGTACGCAAATTCTATAGCTGGATTATACACTGGCTGACTGGTTTTACTTCAAAACAAGTAAAAGTACAGTTACTTTAAAAAGTACACAAAAATAAACTTTAATTACAGTAATGCAAGTAAATGTAATTTTTTACTTTCCACCAAAATAACTTCAAGAATTCCGGTGTAACTTCTGTAGTCAGCTGTATTCCCCCATGCTAACCCTCTGAACATCTCTATTTGCAGGTATCATTTGAAAACAGATCTTTTTAGTTTAAAGTAAAAATGATTCTGCCCTTTGTTTCCCAGGCTACTCTGAAGATGGTGGGGCAAAAAACGGCGAAGTCATTCCAGAGCATGAGTTTGCCACTGGACCTGTGTGTCTGGATGACGAGAACGAGTTTCCTCCTGTAAGAATCATGAGCTGTAGCCATCTAACCAATGCTAACTGTCTTCTTTAAAGTTAAAGTGTTCATGTTGTCTAACTAGATCCCTGGTAAAGTTCAGAAGTGATGACAACGTTCTCCAGAATCAACTTAGCTTGGACTGTTACATTGGACCTATGGGAGAAACAAAGTCAGACTTGTTTTTAATTCTTCCTGTGTAAATTCGACCACAACCCTGTTATGGTGTTTAACTTTCGCAACTGTTGAGAAAAACGAAGTTATAGTATTCACTCCTTTCAGAGGAATCTCACCTGACCACTTAGTTTCTCTCATCGGATCTTTTGATGTTGCAGAAATACACACATAATAATATAATAATTTGGGGCTTTTAATGATTGGTTTAAAGAATTATTTTTATAGGGTGGAATGACAATTTCAATAATTTTTAAAAACATGTTTGATTTTACTGTGGATTTTCTTTAACCCTCACAGGGTAAAAACAACAACAACATCAAAAAAACATACCAGCTCAGTTTAGTTGGTTTATGTAGCTATTCTACTGGAGACAAAGGTTATCTCAGGACAAAGTAACAAGTCCAAATCATAAAACCAATTAATTACAGTCCATTCAATCAATTTATAATACAACACAATTACTGTCGATTAGGGAAAATTCACAATAAATTCAAACTTGTTCGCCCAATTCTTGTTCTAAAAAACTTTTGAAGCTGTATGTTGTACAATCACTCCACTCTGAAAACAGAATTTGTTTCTACAAGCCTCATCTGAGTGGTTTCAGATGAACACAACACAACTGCAGCACAACTTGAGACGTGCACTAAGACAGTGGTTCCTAACTAGTCTGGCTTTGGGACCAGCCATGACCCAAATCAAGGAAAGCTTTCCACTTCTCAAATTTATTAAATAAAAAGATGGTGCAGCTCAAACCAGACATTGTAGAATAGAATATCACATTATGCCAAAACCAAGAAACAAGTTTAATGAGAAACCAAAACAACCAGCAAGTGGTGATGCTACAGAGGAAAATATTCCCTTTTACGCTCAACTAGCTACATTTTATTTAGAACTAAAACTCCTTCCCTCAGTAACTTCTACCAGAATCAAATATGACCTGCTGTAAATATCAATAAAATGACTCGGGCCAGAAAACAGTGAGTTCTGCACTTATAGTGGTCTTACATTAGTCTTCTTATAGCTTAGAAAGAAAACACCTCGTTCATGCAACCATATTAGGCATCAAGCAGTTGGTCTTCTTATCAAATTATTTTAAAGTGCCCCACCTCTGCTTAGTTACGAGTTTGATTTAGGGGTCTGTCAGATTACTTCTGCTTTAATATTTACAAACATATAATTTTAATAATCTGGTATATTGCTGCAGAACCTTCTGTCAAATGATGTTTCAATGCTGCATTTTAGCTTCTGTCTCTTTAAAAACAGCAAATACTACAGCTGGTACATATTGTATCTGGCAGATGCTGTGAATACAGCTGTTAGCAGCAATAACATGGAAGGTCATTATTTTTTATCTGGGTGACAAAGAGTTGCTGTTTTACTAAACAAATAAAAGAGGTTTTGTGTTCCTGTCTGAACAAAGGAGTTGGTAGCAATGCATTATACAACTGAGTACTTAAAATGGTATTTAAAGGGTATTTACCTGACACTAATGGGATATATAACTGAATCTAACAGCATACATACCAGGTACATACACTATGTATGTACGTAATATTGCTAGTACGTATCCTGTTAATACTAGGTACAACATTGGTTTTTACAAGGCAAGTACCAGGTACCTACATAGTACGTACCTGGTACTAGTAAGGTATGGATATGGTGCCAGATTTGTACTGCCTGGTACTTAAAAAAAGGTTAAAAAACAAAAACAACTGGACTTCTGTTCTGTAGCTGAAGACGGTTTGCTTCTCATCACTCTCTGCTTTTTGAATTGAGAAACCTCCTTCGAGTTTACAGGATACCTGATACTTAAAGGGTGTGTATTCAGTACATACCTGATGCTTACAGGGAATGTACGTGGTGCATACAGGAGCATACCTGGTACTACAGGGTATGTACTAACAAGTACCTGCTACATACCCTGTAAATACCAAGTATGGGGTTGAATTATGCATTGCTACTATTAATAGTTCATTTTTTACATAGCCCCACTTCAAAATGGCTGGAATATTCTTTTAAATTTACTTTTCATCAGCCACCTCTGTTGCTGAGATTGAGGACGTGGAAGAAATTTCCTCAATCTATCTGAGGTTCTCTTCTTTGAATTGCTCTAACCTAAACCACTCGAGTCAGTAAATGTTTTTTATTCTGCACTAACAACAAATTTGTTGGTTTTTTGCATAACAACTTTATGTCAGAGATTTATGAAGTACTGTAACTGTCCTTTATTTGAACACAAAGATCTGAGACAAAAGATATGTTTTAAAAATGTAACTAATGGCTGTGTTCATGTGTTTTGGTAGATTGACTCATGCCGCTCTGGGGCTGGAGGTGGCCAGGGAAAGAGTGTGTGAGAGGTTAGCAGGACAGCTGGACAGAGACAGACAGACAGACACCTGCTCGCAAGATGAACAGAATTGTGTTTCATGGCACCAGTTCTTTTTAATCACAGCTGAGAAAAAACACATCACATAGGCAGCAAAACCCCAAGCAGTAGATGTCATATACTAATCTTTAAGAGAACAATGTTGTTCTGATGTTTGAGGACGTACACGTCTGGTTTTGTCACAGCTTTACGTTTAGTTGCAGAACATTATCTGTAAACTGGAAGAGACATTTAGGGGAATTTGGCTGTTTAACAAAACTAGATGTTAAGTCTTTAAAAATTCCCTTCGACATATACAAAGTGCATGTTGGATACAAAATATAACCACAAGTTTCACAGCATTACTACTACACAAATAATAATAGTGCATTCGCAATATTGTAGCATCACAGCCTGACCTTTTCTATTATTTTCTAAAGAGCAGCCGACAGAGAAAATCAGTCATAGGGTGGAAAGTCCAGGTTAGCGGATCTTCATGAAACTTTTCACACATGTATATTTAGGTATAAAATGGCTCATCCCAAAATATTTTCAAAAATATTACTTTGGTTGCCATGGAAACGAGCTAGGCTGAAAAATTGCCTAAATCAGCATTTTTGGTCTCTCAGATGGTCGCATTTTTAGCACCTTTCATGTGCAAATTAGAGACAGATTTGCTAGACCTATATATTAATGATACATATCACTGAAATCTGGAAGCTTTATATTTTCCAAAGAGGTCTAACATATATATGTACTCATTAAGTGTAAAGGCACTATTCATGTTTTAGAAGACTACCTTTATTCAAATTTGGAAAATTCCAAAAAATGGCAATTTTCCTTACTCTACTGCCAGAGTTTGGACCAAGGTAGGCCATTTTGCTGGCATAAATATGAAAGATGGATTCCTAAGCTACACATTTATGGAAAAAACATTAATTGACCCATACCCATGGAAAATCTGTGAACAATTCAGTATTAGCCTAAATTCCAATATTGGTAAAATATGAAGAAACTGTAAAAATGGCTTTTTTGAAAAGATCTTCCAGAATGTGAGGATCAACCCATCACCTTGTCATCATATGTCATTTATAGAGTGACCCCTGTAGACCATTATAGCATATTAAAAACTTATTGCAATTTAGTTTCAATACCAATATGTGTCACATACGTCTCATCATATTTGGCTGAAACGCAAGTTTCAGTAAATATTGTGAAAATGGCTTTTTTGAAAA
>NC_051441.1:19084034-19088373 GCF_001649575.2 Kryptolebias marmoratus
CACTAACAAGTAACTACCACCTAAATTTCAAATAAACCTATACAAATCAATAATATCTAGTGATAACTGCATGATAACTCACAAACTATTGAAATATGGACACTTGCACGTACAAGATGGCTGCAGGTCACAATGACAAAGTCAAGAGCAAGTCACCATGCTGCGGTTCATGGTTTACAAAACAGGAATATATGTATAAACAATTGTACGGGTGGATTGCAGATGACTGTGAACATTGCGTTTGCAATCCTTCAGTGGCAAAACAGTTTCAGATTCTGTTGAACTGCTACCACACTCGATGGGTGGAAAAAGTCCTGGGATCACGGCAAATGAGCAGCTCATTGTGCCGAGTCCACAGATACTTTAGTCCAAATGAGTCTGATTCTGAAACAAGAAAATTCTAATCCATCAAGACAACTGGTCTGGAGAAAAAATGTATTCCACGTTGTAGCTCTAGTTGTTCTTATGCAACCACAATAACTGTTACATGAATAACGGTTGTAAATCAACTATATGAAGCAAGCATTTCAGTATAAATTACTAAATACACTTACGATAATACTTTGAGTCAATTGAAAGTTGTTTTCTATGGTTGAAACTCCCGGTGCATATGCTGTTGTTATGACAACACGTGGCAGTAAATGTTTCATTGAACCGTTTCAACAACAAAAATCATTCTAGAATGCATCAAATTCTCAAGTTTCCGCCCCCTTTATTGGGGCATTTTTAAAAAGGTCAATTAAATCTTTTTACACATATAAGAAAATACACTATTTTTCTTAATATCTACTGAATATGAAGTCACCGATTAGGTCCAAACTCCGACAATTTTATTTTTAGTGAAGCGTGTTTTTTAACTCATTTGAGAGCTCGACATGGGACCTTATTTGAAAAATTTGGATTTCATAAAATATCTGTTCCAAAGGCACAGAATGTTCAAAAACACAAAGAAGAAATATGTTTCTTCACAAAACAGTGTTTAAAAAAATATTTAAAAAGTGTATATAGTATTTTTTCTATGCATTAAAAAGTGCCATTTTTGGTCTCATTAACTTGCTGAATTTGAGGCACATTTGCCCCCAAAACACACGGCTGGATACCATGGCAACCACTTAATATTATGCCAAAATATTTTGGGAAAGATTTACACTAGCCAAGTACTATTCACACACCCAGTTTCATTAAAATCCATGAGATGTCATTTTCCATGATTTTCTCTGTCAGCTGCTCTTAATATTTGTTTTTATTATGAATGAGATTTTATTGCAGTCAGTGAACCGCCTCCTGAAGGTGGTTCAGAGAGTGAATATGTACTGTATTTTTGTGTCTGATATTATTTGTAAAAGTACAAAGTGTTTTACTAAATGTACTAGAGCAAAACTAAAATAAACTCAGAGTAAGACTGAACTTTGCAACTAAATAACATTGTCCTGTTTTATGTCGTGTCATTCTTTAACTCAATAAATTTATATTTAATTGTAATTTTTGCTCACTGGCGTGTGACAAAAATAATCTACCTTTTTACTTACATGAGGTTGTGAAGTCCTTCTGATTATTGCGTCTTACCTTTAGTTGGCAGCTGTCAGAGTGAGCTCAGTTTGAATGCCAACAGGTGTGCTCTTACCTAATGTTCTGTTCAGGAACCAAAAAGGTGTGAATTTTTGGTCCAGGACTTTGGTACTTTCTATGAAAAGAAAAACACGCATGTATAAACATGGAGAGTAGAGAGAGCGATGAAATGTGGACAGTTTGTCCTCCAGCAGTCTAATCCTATAGCAGCAGAACTAAGGCCAATCCTAACTCTCATCATCCTAACTCTCAGACATTTTTGGCCACACAATAGTCCAGCCTAGACGTGTTACATGCATGAACCAGTTTTTTTTTTATTGTTTTGGGACAAGATGTTTCTACTTTTAGTACTATTACTCAGGTGGAAGAAAGCAGACCTGTTAACACTTTTAATGTGGGGGGTAAAAAACATCCTGATCAAAAGCAACACCAAGGTTCTTTACATTAGAACAGATTAATGCCACCTGGTGTCAGGAACGGTGGAGACGAAGGCGAACCCAGAACGCAGACTCATAATTAAAGGAACAAAAAACTAATTTATTAAACTAAAGAAACAAAATGAAAACAAACAGCTGACGTGGCAGCAAAACAAAAAGACAGACACGGAGCAACAGACGGCAAGACAACAGGCAAAACAATGACAATGGACCAGCGGAGTACAGACAGAAATGACCGGGTTTTAAAGTGCTGAGGATAATCAGGTAAGTGGAGACAGGTGACATGATTAGAAGGCTTTGACAGGTGTAAGTGGGCGTGGCAGGAATGCAGAGAGAGAGATAGACTGACGAGGAATGAGAAAGTGAAAAACACGAAAACAGAAACTAAACACAAACCAATAAACTAAAACAGAAATAAAACAAAACACAGGAAAAAACCCAAATCACCACACCTGGAGGAAGTGAAAGGCTGCAAAGATTTTTCCCCAAGATGCTTAGGTCTAAAAAACACAACCTCTGTCTTATTTGAGTTTAAAAGCAGAAAATTAAGTCATCCCAGATTTTGTCTCAAAATTAGGCTTGTAATCTAAGTAACTGATTGTATTTGACAGGCTTCGTGGATAAAAATAACTGAATATCATCAACAATTGAAATTTATCCCCAAGCTCTGAAAAACTGAAGTAAAATGTTTTTCCCTCCTATAATTAAGACACATAACATAGAGGATTAAAACAGTTTCTTCATTCTGAGATCATTTAGACAGGTTAGATATTTCATAACCTTTACATAGAACCCCATCATTTGAATTTTTACAATAACAGTAGGTGATAATGTAATCATTTGACTACTGGGGGAGGGGTGTTAGGTTGATGGAGTTTGTGTCTCAGTACATCTGTGTGTTTTGTGTCCTTTGAGTGGATCAAAGCAACATGATTCAGCATTTTTCTTTCAAGTGCAAAAAACTACATAGTCATCAGACATCTTAGGACTAAAGTGTACACCAAATGTTCAATCTACAAGTTTTTAATCCTCAGTGAGAACAATGTTCAGCTTGCTCGGAAAAAGACTACACACTCAGAGAGTCAACATGCTGCTAGGATGAGACAAAAACAAATGGGCCCCAAGAACAAAGAGAGTCACAAAAATAACCAATAGAAAAGAACATTGTTAATGTTTACACTTGAAAAGTGGATAAATCGAAGGTCTTTAATAGCAATAAAAGAATATAAATTCAAGTTTTTATTGCATACAAGATTTTTTTCATTCTCATACTTTTTGTGTGCTCATGGAATTGCTCTGAATGTGAACTCAAGAGATTAATTTTGATGCAATACATTAGAAGCATAACATACCCATTACAACAAAGGCTGATTATATGGTAACATTTGTGCTATAGGCTAGTTTCTCAACAGGAAACCCTTCATTTACTGTTTTACTTCAACCAACAGACAAGGCTGATGAACAATAACATTACCTTAAATAAAGCTGAGCAAAAAACCTTATTATTACACCAAATAATCTAAGTCCAAAAATGTTTTATCACTTTACTGAACTATCAACAATACCAAAAACAATTGCAGAAAAAAAAATGCAATATTTATATATAAAGTATACATAAAAAAAACATGGAAATTGTTTCAAAAGACTGAAACATTTGCATAAAGAATTTAACTTGAAATGCTTTGATGCAGCAAAAAACCCTTCAGCCTATTCACTGTCTTGGTCTTGTAGTTTAACGTGACACAAAGTTGTCAGTCATATATATAAATATATAAACTTCCATCTCGCCCTATTTGTTTAAAATGTTCGGTTTCACTTTCACTTCGTGCTCAGCTCCTCTACCAGTTTAAGGGTTCTACGCAGTATATTTGCTTTTCCTAGAACCACACTCTTCTGGACAGAGATCTCTGAGGTTGTTCCTGGGATCTGTTGGAGCCACTTTTCCAGTTTGGGTGCTGGTTTGCCTGCCTGCATCTTGAGTCCTGTCTGGTATGATAGACCCCAGCCTCTGTTGCTCTTGTGCTGCCATGATTAGTGCCTCTGTCTGTCCTTCAGTCCAGCCCTTTCTGGCTACTGGTAGGATTTGTTGATATCAGCCCCTTCCTCAATCTGCCGTTGCTACATGCCGTGCAGGGGCTTGTCTTTCCATGAAGGTTCCTCTTTCTCATCTTCCACATTGGGATTCTGCTGCCTGAGACGTTCACTTATCAGATCATCACTGGGGGCTTTCTTCTTGATGTACTCCAGGATCTTAGTTGTTTCATCCTGTATAGTGTCTCTGATGCTCACTCCTCCTTTCTCTTGGTGTAAGGTCTCAGGGTGCTGGACTTAGG
>NC_051441.1:19089820-19090797 GCF_001649575.2 Kryptolebias marmoratus
AAAGGCCTTTGCAGGTGGTTTGAGTTAATTAGCTGATTAGAGTGTGGTACCAGGTGCCATCAATTTTGAACCTTTTCACAAGATTCTAATTTTCTGATATGATGAATTTGAGATTTTCATTTGTTGTCATTTGTAATCATCAAAATTAAATGTAATAAACATTTGAAATATATGAGTTTGTATGTAATGTATGAATATAATATACAAGTTTCACTTTTTAAATGGAATTACTGAAATCAATCTACTTTTTCATGATATTCTAATTTTATGACCAGCACCTGTATACCAGCAGGGTATCTGATGACCACATATGTGTTTATGGCTTGGACTTTGTTCTTACCATTCAGCTGGCTCTTCTGGACCTGCCTTACTCTCTGTAGGTACTTGATTGTGGCTGACTGCCTTGCAGCCTCATCCTTGTTGCCATTTGTCTGCAGTATACCAAGGTACTTGTAGCTGTCCTGGACATCTGCAATGTTGCCTTTAGGTAGTTCAACCCCTTCAGCTGTGATCACTTTGCCTCTCTTGGACACCATTCGGCTGCACTTATCAAGTCCGAATGGCATATCAATGTCTTTGCTGTGTATATCCTGGTGGGGTGGATCAGTAAGTCAATGTCTTGCTCACTTTTGGCATACAGCTTGATGCCATCCATGTAGAGGAGGTGACTGATGACTATTCCACTTTGGAACTGGTATTCATAGCCACTTTTTGCAATCATCTGGCTGAGGGGGTTCAAGCCCATGCGGAACAGGAGTGGGGACAAAGCATCACCTTGGTATATACCACATTTGATGCTGACTTGTGCAACTGGTTTTGAATTGGCCTCTATCAATCAATCAAATTTTATTTGTATAGCACATTTCAGCAGCAAGGCATTTCAAGGTGCTTTACATAATTAAAAAACAAAATAAAAACAGCACGTGACATTGAATAAACAGTAAGAAAGAGAAAAACATCGAAGACATCAAAAACCC
>NC_051441.1:19092432-19098428 GCF_001649575.2 Kryptolebias marmoratus
TACTGGCTTTGGAGTGGATGTGCAGATTAATCCTCTGATTTTTTGAATTTTCTCTGAAAAGAAACTGGAAAACTTGTTGCAGGCGGCATTAGATTGAAGTTCAGGTGGTAACGTCACAGGAGGGTTTGTGAGCCTGTCAACAGTAGCAAATAAACCTCGAGCATTGTTAGTGGTTTTGTTTATGACATCTGCAAAGAAAGCCTCTCTTGCATGTTTTAGTGTTGTGTGATAGTTACGTAGTCTTTCTTTGTAGATGTCGTAATAAACGTGCAGTTGAGCCTTACGCCATTTTCGTTCAGCCCTACGGCAGAGTTGTCTTGCAGATTGAACTGTTTGTGATTTATTCCTACCAGTCACAACTTTCACTTTAATGGGGGCAATGTAATCAATGATATAGAGTTGTCTTCCACATTCCCATTAAGTTCTCAATGAAGGCTCTCAGTTTCCCGTTGATGTTATACAGTTTCAAGTACTCCAATCGTCATGTCTGGGGCAGAGGTAGGTGATAGGCTGGGAGTTGGAAGGAATTTCCCCTTTCTAGGGGTCTTTCATGATCAATACTGTTCGGCCTTGGGTCAACCACTCAGGGTGGGTTCCTTCCATCAGTAGCTGGTTCATTTGTCCTGCTAGGCATTCATGGAGAGTGGTTTCTTCAGCCAGTGGGTGTGGATCATGTCAGGCCCTGGTGCAATCCAGCTTTTCATTCCTGAGACTCTGTCTTGAATGTCTGTGTTGTGGAATAAATTAGTTTCCAGGCACTGTTAGATGAAATCACTCAAACAGGTTTGTTTATGTATAGTGCATGACATACAGAGAGCCTTAAACACTGACACCAGAATCCCAGCTTGCACGGGAAGCTCTGAATCAAAGCTCTACCTCCAGAGACAACACAGGAGCTTATATATATATATATATATATATATATATATATATATATATATATATATATATTAGAATGTTGGTAGGCGAGGAGGAGACAGGAAGCAAGGTCAGTTTGGTTTCAGTGAAGAGTAACAGGGTCATTTGGTGAAAACCTCATAGGCTGTGGAATTCAGTCAGAACATATGCCCCTTTCACACGGACCCTAACGGTCCCAGCTCCACTCTACTCGGCTTGCTTTGCGCGTGTTTACATCTGCATTTTTTCGCAGTCGGTCCCTGCTTCTTTGGTCCCTGCTTCAGAGTCGGGCTAACCGGGCCAGCCCTGCTTATCGCCCCCTCAATACAAGGAGGCGTTCCTCTGCTACCGACCACACTGGCCGGTGTGAACACCATGCATTCTTTATCGAGTAGAGCCGAGTAGAGTGGAGTAGAGCCGGACTTCTGAATTAGGGCCCATGTAAAAGGGGCAATAGTCATGTCTTAAAATTCATGCATAGCATAGTCAAGACTTGGAATTCAGACATTACACAGTCAGGTGTTATCTTGTAAAAACCTTGCCACCACAGTCTGTCACTGTTATGATTACTGGTTCTTGCTCTGTGAGGTTGGTGTGTTCAGATCTTAGATCCTGAAGCCATGGGGCATTATCATTGTGTGGGTGGATCTCATCTCTAGGTGGATCTGCTCTCATGTTATTTCCCTGCCATTGAGAGTGCACTTTAGAATACCCTGTTTATTCTCCTGGCTTCCGCTTCTTGAATGTACCTTCTCAGATGAGTACTTAGCACTTAGCAGTGCTGCATTCACATCCTCTAGCAGACTTTCAGAGGGTACATTGTTGCTTGGCCCTGGAAAGGGGCAAGGGCTTGGTCACAATCTTACTTCTCAGGTCAGCTGCCCTCATATTCAGTTCCTCTGGGCTCAATGGGGCTTGGTACCCATATTTGGATGGTGGGGGATGATAATAGGAACTTCCCCCGACCTGTCGTCCTCTTAGCATCGTTGTTGTATCTCATCAGTCTCTAGGTGTGATAGCAGGTTTTGCTCTCGAATGTTGGAACACTGGATTCAAAGTTGTTTAGTCAATTTGGATGATGGGTACCTATGTTTCCATAGATTCCACATCCATCCTATATCACCACTATCTCTAGGCTTGCTCATAAAGTAGCATCACTACTGTGCCTCTCTTCCTCATCTGTCATGCTAAATGCACCTACTTCAACAGGGTTATCCAGGTCCTCATGGAGCTGGGCTCGGAATGAGTCTGGTGGCTGTTCATCAGCTGCATCTCTGGTGGACCTCAGGCAGGTCATTGTCACTGGGACCTATTAGGGGCAGTCACACAATGCTTAGTTTTTTTTTTGTTTAAAATATAATAAATGACTGAATAAGCCATGATTGGTTCTTAAAATTTGTTGAAAATTTGTTCCACATGTGAGGTTCCTCTTTCACTTCATGCTCAGGTCAAAGCTGCCCTTCCTTGTCCATATATCTTAAAACATATACAACAAATACACCTTAAACATAAAGTCATCTGATTCAGTCAGAACAAAATTCCCACTGAATCTTTACCTGATATGTAGATCCAGCTGTCTTGTCACAGAAACTTCTGTACTTTCATCTACCGCTAAACCAATGGCAACAGAGGAGTCTTCTAGAATCTCTTCTAGAATGTCTTCTAGAATTGGCTCTTCCACAACAGAGCCCAAAATCTCCAGCATCTTATCAACAATTATGTGAGATCTGTAATTTGTTGTTTTTTCCGATCTAAGGGTAAATGAAATTGTTGAATTAGCAGATGTACAGCATGAAAAAATGCCAATATGACCAATCACCGTAACATTACCTTGAGGTTACTGAAATATTCACAGCCCAGCAAGTCTACCAGATCCAGAAGAGCTGAGTAGTTGGTATGGTGTTCCTGCTCCCTGTTGGTGAGATAATATAGACATTTAAAGGCACCCAGGATTGCCTCATGCGCCATATTCATTATTGGATCCTATGCAAAGCAGGCAGAGATAAACATGATATTTGAAGGTTATTTTAACATAAATGTTATGCCTAAGACATTTGTAGCCATTAAATTAATCTTATGACATTTAGTTAAGGGAACTTCACCTTTGGCTTGTGACTTGACACCGCTCTTGTGGTGCTCTGTCCCCATGTGTCTGTCCAGGTAATCTACTCAATAGATTTGGCATCCAGCTTCAATAAATGGATTCTTGGCCACTCCTGCTTTTGGAGGTTGTTTGTGTTGGCGGCATAACCGTCAGAACATTCCTGCTGGGAGGCAGAGGGTCCAACAGCATAGTTATTGTTCAACTAAAATTAGATTGAATGAAAAATAATAAAAATTAACTTGCATTTAAATGTAATGCTTAATTCTCACCTTAATTGTTGTGGTCCAGCCAAAGGCGGAACTTGGTTATTTCAGTCCATTTAGGGTCCCAGCCAGATTCTCTGTACTTACTTTGTTTCTTCCCTCTCTCTCCTTCCTTCTACTCTCTTCTGCCTCACCATGCTCACTTGTGCAGGAAGATGCACCCTCCACTCTCCACTTTTTCTCTCCTTTCTCCACTACTTCAGCATCTATGCTTGTCTAATATAATTGGGAACTGTTAAATCTGTTTCAATCACCAATATCACGCAAGGAACGTTATAAATATTTTTGAATTTTACATGTGTCATGGTACAGATCACTATGATTTCTATGTTCCTCGGGACTTCAGGGAACTGCATTACTATAAAGAACACTGAGCATCCAGGGTTTCCCCCAGAAAGGTAGGTGCCCATTTGCCAGCCAATTGCTGGCCGACCCTGATTAAAGTTGACAGGAAAGTTGAAAATATGGCTATTTATTATGTGATATTATAAGATATTTGTGTCAAATATTTACACAACTACAGTTTTACAAAAAGGCACATTTGAAATACTTTTTAAAACAAAAATACAATTAAAATAAATACTAATTGTTTGCACCTAATTTGAATCCTAATTTAAGTCACATTTACAAATAAATTAAAGTAACATAAATGAAAAAGTGCAAACAAAGCACCAACACACGTCTCACTTCCAGGCCAATGAATAACAACAGAGAACTCTGACAAACAGACAGATGCTGTACTGTACTGTGCNAACAACAAAACATCTAATGCTGAATTTAATAGCATCATTTTACTGGTAAACAAGGATAAATTAGCACGCATCATATTAATATTTTCACTACAAAACATGCTGATACGGTAAGTATTCAGTCTTGTAAAGCCACCCGCTGAATTTCTGCTCAACTAACCATTGTGGTCCATAAACACTCCTTTTTATCGGCTGCAGCAGCAATATCCTTCTGTGAGTTTTGAGCCGTTTGGTTATCTCTGTGCTCTCATAGAGGGATCATATAAATGCTGATACAGGTGAACCAGCTCCACTAGAGCAGCAAAATCTGCCATTTTGAATGGAGCATGGCGCGTGCACGGTCTGCACAAAGTTGGCAAAATTGGGAGGTGCACGACCACGTAACGCAACACCGCGCAAGGCCTTAGAGCAGGGGCAGGGACAGCGTGATTGCGTCACTGTTGGTACCCGCACCCTCACACAGTGACTTCGCGGTGGGGGGGCCGGTGGAAAAAAACATGTATAAAAAATTACGTATATTACAATAAACAAGCAGCGCTTAGTCTGGCGGCGGGGCAGGGAAAGTCTGGCGGGCCGCCAGGCTTATAATACACTGGAGGAAACCCTGAGCATCTCCATTGAACATTACTTCAACGTCTTCCTCGGGTCCCTTCCTCTTCTTCTGAAAATATTTTAATATTCTCATCTGAAAATGCAACCAGAAATGAGTCTCAACGGTAAAATTACTGACATTAAGCTATGTCGTGCTGTTCAAAACTTATCTGAAACATTACGCATGAAGGCCAAACTATAATAATTAACAATGTTATTGTCATTCAAATGCAACATACTTTAACATAAGAGTTGTTTTCAACTCTTAAAAACTAAAAATGCATTCATCTTAACCTTCCTTAGGTACCTATCTTTCACCTTTTCTCTCCCTTTACTTTTGACTGTTGTCTCTAGTTTCACATCTGACTACTGCACCGTAGCCAGCTTCACAGCCAGACAGGCAGGAGCCGGCAGTGTTGGCTCTTTAAAATAAAGTTAATTTTAACGTTTTGTAATATTTAAATTAATTTCAATTCTATGATTATGGTTAGTATATATATACGTATTCTGTGTCTTGTATTTTCCCAGCAGAGTTTCAACACCACATACAAGCCCGGCATTGTTACTACAGGATTTTGGGTTTCTTTTTCTGTTTTCATGTGGATGAAAACATTCGTAGAAATTGTTATGTTTACAAGGTTTATTTATTTATTTTTTAGAAACAACAAATAAAAAGAAAAAACCTAACAAACGCTCCTTGCATGAGAATTTTCATGCTATAGAAAATCAATTTAAATATCTCACTAGGAGACAGGAATGGAATGGACTTCAAAAAATGAGACTAAAAAATGTATATTCTGCAGTTCTGCATATTCTGCATTGTCAAACTTGTCATATAAAGCTCACCAGACTATAAGGTGCATTGTCGTGCACCTCCCAATTTTTGGAACTTTGCGCTCCATTTAAAATGGACGATTTCAGTGCTCTAGCGGTGCTGGTTCACCTGTATCAGCATTCATATGATCCCTCTATGAGAGATCACAAAGATAATCAAACTGTTCAAAACTCACGGAAGAATACTGCACCGACATAAGCATCAAGTATAAACGCCTCCACCGCTCACTCAGGTCCACGCTGTGCTCAGAGCCCTGCGTGACTCTAACTGAGCCTTAATGCTGCAAGCGGTGCGGCTTTGTAGTTTACCAAAGTCGTACTAAAACATTACGACTTCTTACATATATAAAGTGCCCCGGATCAGGGGGTCACTAGGTTTTAAGGACAAGGGGGGCTTAGCTCCCAGGAGATGCACAGGATGTGAGCAAACGTAGTGGGCGAGAACAAAATTTCTCAAACAGCTAACAAAACCTGAGTTGCTTTTCCACATTTTTGGACACATTTAACAGATAGCTTACTGTGTAAACGTTTTAACAACCAATTATATTTTTATTCAGA
>NC_051441.1:19098528-19103318 GCF_001649575.2 Kryptolebias marmoratus
AACTGACAGATTTATGATCATATATTTGAGTTAAAAATTAAATAATATATGTTTATTTATTTAAACTCATATTCTGGCCACATTATATTGAATTTTTGTTAAAAAATAAATAAATAAATAAATAAATTTTGACACCAAAATTATTTAGGGGGGCTTGAAAACATTTTAGGGGGGCTGAAGCCCCCCTAAAACAGGCCTAGTGACGCCACTGCCCCGAATTATAAGGGGCACTGTCGGGTTTTTTTTTTTTAGAAAATTTAAGGTTTTTAAGTCTGGAAAAAGTAGTGTAAATTTTATAGGTTCTTCCCTTCTCCTGTAATTAGTCTGTCATAATGATTGGTAATAGTTTTTAAACCCAGAGCCATGCACAGAAACAGTAAACAACAGGTAAGTAAAAATAATATTGTTTATTGGATAGGGGAAAGGGTAGGGGTGGCAAGGCAAAACGAAAAGTTGAAACAAAGAAGGGAATGGGTGAGTAATGTTCAGTTGTAAATTCAGCTTGGAGTTGAGTTTGATACTATGGCTTTCTTTTTTTTCATCTTGTTAGTCTTGGAGGGGGATAGGTAGTGATGGGCAAATTGAAGCTGAAGCTCTGGTGCATGTATTGAAAAAAACAACAGTGTTTCAGAAGCTCTGTGTCGGAACGTAATTCATTCAGCAACAGTCACGTGATCAATGACGTCCAAAGCTTTGAAAGTGTTGAAGTCACGTCACTGCTTTAGTCCCTGATTCAAAAGGTTTAAAAGGAAGTGAGTCATTGGCGGGACTTGTGATGTGTTTTGGAGAGGAAGTAGTGTGAAATAGCGAACCAGCGCGATACTAATACATGGAGCCAGCGAGGAAGAGAGGACGTTCTGCCATTTGAGTTTATTTTCATAAACCATAACTTTATTCTTCCAGGCACAAAAATACCTGTTCAAAGCATCACAGTGAAAATAGACAGAAATATCTCCTGATATTAAACAGCTTTCAATTCCATCATGATAAAGCACTTCATTTTGTGTTTCTTTAAGAGACTCTTCATACTTTTTGCCACAAGATAGCGCCAAAGAGGACTGTGTTGGAAAGCTTCGAATAATGAACCCTTTTCCAAAGGAAGCTTCATTTGCCCATTACTAGGGATAGGATTCCAGGTCCAATTGCTGTGGCTGAGTCCAGGTTGAAGGTAACGGTGGAGAGTGGCAGTTTGGAGCTCTGGTTGCAAATCCTGAGCAGGTTTCAAGTCGCAGGTTAAAGGTAAGTTCTTGGTTACCGGGTTCACTTGGATGGAGGAGCAAACTTCGCTGAATGGTTCTTGGAACGCACAGAGTCAAAAGGTCTGCAACGATCCAGTGTTGAGTCTAGGCAGGACTGAGACTTAAATACTAGCCAGGGTAGTGAAGTGGAATTTATTTATATAGCCCTTTTCAGCAACAAGTGCTTTACAACACAGAAACAACAATCAGGTACAGAATCAAACACAGATAAAAACATCATTAAGACATAATAATCAAATATAGAGATGATCAGCAGGATGACCAACAGCTGAGGATGATTAGCTCCACCAACTCCTGGAACTGCAACAAAACACAACAACCTGGAATCCTCACATAGTCACTGATAGACTGACTAACTTCTGCTGGATTACATAACTCTTTAATCTAATACCTCGGTCAGACTTTAGACTTGCATTACAAAAACTAAAAAGCAAACCAAAAGGATACCTTGCTGTTTGTTTTTTAAAAGGTCATCTAACTACAGACACTGTAATGGAAATGTTTAATGTTGTTCTTTTTAATAGTAAAATGTATAACAATAATTATGATTCTTGCCTGCATAAGTAAAGACTTAATGAAGTTATTCTTCTTCTAACTGTTATGTTTTGTATCAAGATTTGAAATGTTTTTGTTCTTTGTTCTGTGTGGGAACTGAGGAAGACTCTGGTCCTCCTTTACTCCTCCTTATCAGATCTTCTTTGTGAGAAACGAAGCTGCTCAGTAACTCTGTAAAAGTGGCTGAAAATGATGTAATGAGGCCTTCCTATAAAAGTGTATGTTGTTTTTCTTTCGGGGCTCTTCTCCTGACTGAGTTCAGTGAGTGGGGTCTCTGAACGCTCTTTTGCCTTCGGGATAAAATTCTTTTTCAAAGACAAAGATCGATCTTTCTCTTGATTCTCTGAAACAGACATCTCACTATTGATTGTTTTTTTTTTTGCCGCTACAACACTAAGGGACAAAATGTATGACTCAGTTTGTTTCAAGGGTCCTTTCAGCATTGTGCTTAACTTTTCCAGATGTAAAACATGGCTTGTAACAAGGTCTACATCTCAGACTTCTGGAAAGTATATTTCATTTTTTATGTTCTAGTCTTGGTGCCTAAATGTAAAATGTTTTGTCATCAAAATGTATTTTATACAATTAGTGTGCAGCAAACATTTTGTCAGTAATTTGAAACACAAATCATTTGACATTCCCTGTTCATCCAAGTAGAAGATGTCATGTGGAAAGTGCTCCTGATCCAAACTTGGGGCTGGACCTAGTCTGGCCATAGGTGAGACACACCCCAAGCAAGTATATCAGGAGAAGGAGCTTTTCAGCATTTCACACAAGGCCCTTCACTCCGAACAGAAAGGTAAGTCAGTTTTAAATAATAGGTGAGTAAATACTGTCCCTGTTAGCTGGTATATCATCTATAACAGCTGACATGTGGTGTACTTTTTTAGAGAAAGGCTTTTGAATGGCTGCTCCTTTTAGGACAATCTCACTCAGCTTGTGTGGGGAAATCATAAATAGTTAAAAATATAATGTTATTCTGATATAAAAGGCTTTTTATTCTCTGTTCATCACAGAGGAGTGTCTGACAACTTTCTGTTTTCTTAAAGTTCTGATGTCATTTTGCTAACAAACATACACAGGCAAAACAATAAGGAGTAAAGTTAGAGAGTATTCTGTAGTATTTGATGCATCAGAGGGAAAAACAAAGGAAAAGACGTGCAAGCAAACAACCAAAAGCAACCAAACATAAAACGGTTTATTATTTGTTTTAAAAAAAAATGTATTTATCTTTTCACATCATTGGTGTCAACCTATTCTGATGCAGCGCGCGCGCACACACACACACACACACACACAGGAAGCTGCTTCTAAACACCTCTCAACTAGAACAAACCTGTTCATCTCAGCCGCGCGACCAGTTTGCGTCAATGATTGTCGCGCGCTCCCTCTGGTGCTGTTGCGTTCAGGTTCGACGGTAAAATTGGACAAAGTATACTCCTAACCTGTATAACACCGCTACAAGCTGTCAAATGAAAGAGCTATACATTATATTTGTGAAAATGTTGTTTTTGATATTAGTAGCAAATAAAAACTTAAACAACATGAACTAATTTAAATCAAACTACATGTTATTTCCATGTCACACTCTACATAGTCAGCGGTTGTAAGGTGCAGATCTCTTGGCCTTCATTAATAAGTCGTTTCTGACAGAAGCTGCCGTGATGAAGGAAATGCAGGTCTTTTCTTTAGTGGGGTTCATTTCTTCATGTGAAGACAAGATGGGCGTCGAAATCTGTTCCCCCACCTGTCTGCCATCAGGGTGTGTCCCCCTGCTAAAGTGTATAAATAATAAACATCTCAGGGGATGTACAACGAATCAGCTGTATGTGTTTGACAAATGTGTGATCCTATTTTCTTACTGAACACAGGGGGAAAAATATTTAGTGGTAAAATTCAGCCATGAAGATGTTTATCTTATAAAGAAAAAGAGCAAAATCACATAAAAGACTGTTTTAGCGTTTTCCTTGAATTATAATCGCTTAAAACCAACGAAGTAAAAACTACAGACTAACAGATTTAGCCCGTGTATATCTGGACCTCCGACAGGAACTAGGAAGTCTCTGTCCTTTCCCCCCCCAGAGACATTATCATGCCGCCATCAGTGACATTTATACTGGATTATAAGTTTAAGTCCAGCCCTCCATGTCATCGAAAGAAATATTAGTCAAATAAAAATACACTTCAGATCATTTTGACCTAAAGCCGCACATCACTGGTGCGCAGATTCTGGTCCCAGCGCCCACGAACCGGCTTCAGTTTGAACAGAAGGCGGAAACACACGCAGCTCAGCACGCGGCTCCCAGCTGATGCGTGAGCGAGCCAGACGACACGCCGCTTTAAAGGCTCGGGCCGAGGTGCAGCGAAAGCGGCGCCACCTTGCTACAGTATACTTAAAGGCACAGGGCTATATAAACAATGCTGAGGACTAACGAAATAATTTTTTTAGTGGGTAAGATGAGCCCAATAGTGCATGTACTTTAACATACAATGTCACAAATACTCAGGTATTGTAATTTAAATAATAGCAACCATGAATTTAAAAGAAACGCAAATCCAGAGCTATTTATTTACAATCACAACAGTAGTCAAATCAGCAATGGTATAAGCAATACAGAAAAAAATTAGATAAATGTATAATTTGCCTTACAGACTATACACCAGACGAAAAAATAAATAAATGATAAAAAAAGAGTAAAAATTTTCATTAAAGAAAAAAATTAAAAGTCACAAACTTCAGATATGAGAAAGAATAATTACTGTCATGTAATAACTACAAAGAAAACTTGTTCAGATTGTTACATGATTGTATTTCCAAAGTAGAAAATCTCAATAAAAATATTTTGGTAAAAAAAAGTCACAAGTACAGATATCAGGCAAATGCATTAGTGTATTTTAAGAACAACAAATGTAAACACCAAATTTAAAATTGCCTGATCATAATACATTGTCAGAAAGCAGTTTGTGGCCTTTGAA
>NC_051441.1:19105579-19107706 GCF_001649575.2 Kryptolebias marmoratus
GAAAAACACTTACCGATTAAATGTAACGCCGTCCGGACATTTTCCGTGAAGATTTGTGCAGAAAAATGCAGCATAAAAAGAAGGCATTCCTGTATAGATAAGCGCAAAAGCGGGACTGAATTACTATCGTAAGATGGCGGCGTTTTTAGCTCATCCAAAGTCACGTGATGTCATGTCTATCCATATAAGTCATTGGAGCCAGAAGCCTGACGTCAGAGGCGCCGCGCGCTCAGGACGCCGGGGAATCGCGTGCCCGCGTTCGAATACCGGCTTGAGCTGGTAAAGAGCTGCCAAAACAGGCAGGACAGGACGGGAGACAAAAGGATGCTGCTGCTGGAGACAGGACTCCTCAGCTTCGTGTAGGCTTCAAAGACGTTACCGGAGAAGTGGAATTACTTCTCTGACAAGTCTGGAGAATATTTATGACAGAAATTATTCAAGATGACGAGCAGATAAAAGCAGAACTTCAGCCAAAGACTGCCTCTCTGTCCTCTTCTTGTCAACTCTGCTGGTGAGTAAAGATGGTAACTAGTTGTCACCATGCTGTCTGACCTCTACTCACTTAACCAGTGTGGATCTGAACAGGCAACAAAATGGCTTCATTTAATGTGATATATGTGACTAACAGGTGGATTCATTTCTCTATAAAACAGTTTTTTCTCTGTCAAAATATGGGAGTCAGTAAAAGTCTTGAGCCGGAAGGTGTTGAGCTCCTCTCACCAATAAGTGAGAAGCTCCTGACATCATTCCTCCACCCCTGCAGTGCAGATAACTCAAACATTGAACCAGAAGGAGGAATCATTTCCTTCCCAAATGAACTAATAATAACTTAAGCGTCGTGACAGAAACAACCATTTATTCAGTCACGAAACCACAGAGAGCTCGTGTTCACCAAGTAGTCACTGTAGAGTCTGTGGATAAAAATAAATCCTTTTACTTACTAAGAAGATTGTTACAAAAAACGATTTTATCACAAATTCATTAAAAAAAAACAAGACTAAAATTGTGTAAGAGAAGATAAAACCAATTCTCTGCATGAGTTTGTGTCAGGAATCGTCACCAGGCCAGAATTGTTCTGAGCAGTCTCTACGGGCCGGACTTTGATGCAAGACATGCAGAATTTAATAAAAATGCACAATTAAGAGGTTAAAGTCGGAGGAAAAATGCTACTTTTCCAATTAATCAAAAGTGTATTTCAGCTTCAGGGGTTTATGCACAGCACAGTGAGTGAGGCATTTTATTAATCTTATTAAGCAAGCTGTTTTGTTTAACTGTAAGTTCTGTCAGCTTTTTTATTTGTATCTATTTTTATGTTGTCACACTGATTTACTATGCTCTTATTTTTTGTAGCTGAAATATTTTGCCCTTGTTTTTATTATTAACTGAAAGTTTTGTTTGTGATTTTTACTGAGTCAGTGCGCAGGGATGTTAAATAGAAAATAAATAGATAATATGACAAATGTTAAGGTATTGCAAATATAAAATAAGAGAATTTCAAGTAAATAATAAAAAGCTGACAGATATGCAAGCTTGTATTTGATATTATTGCACAAATATAAGAACCGCAAGCAGCAATATATTATTAAATAATTTATATAAAAATACAAAATAACATTTTCCATCCATCCATCCGTCTTCTTACGCTTATCCGGGGTCGGGTTGCGGTTGCCTTAAGAGTGAGGAAGATTGAGGTTCATTAGAAATGATAATAATAATCTGTCAGACTGATGAAGTCCCAGGAGGACTGAGTTTAATCCTCACAGAAATTGATAAATTAAAACATTACAAAACTGATTAAATTGGCCTATTTTTATTATCCTAATTGTTTAGGGTTGCTTTAAAATAATAAAATTCATACAAATAGCGTAAATACTTCCCATGTGTACAAACCAAAGTGTGTACAAACAGTATTTGAATTAGGGCTGCAACAACGAATCGATAAAATCGATAAAATCGATAAAATTCGATAATTAAAAGCGTTGGCAACAAATTTCATTATCGATATGTGTCGCGCAATTTATGCGTCACTAATGTTGTCGCGGAAACGGTGACGTCACCCGCAGCGCGTTTGCTGAACAAACTCCGTCCCAAATATAAGTCATTGCTCCGTCCGCTCCGTAAAAAAAA
>NC_051441.1:19107806-19115710 GCF_001649575.2 Kryptolebias marmoratus
CAGCTCATGGGTCCAACAGGATAATGACCCAAAACACACATGGTTTTTTTAATGTGGTTTTTGTTTTATAGTTAGTTTTATTAGTTTGTTTTAAAATAATTTTGTTGAACCAAAATTCAAAACAACTGTTTTTTATGAGTTAATTGTTAGTATATTTTCTTTTTTTTCCATTTCAAGTTATTTCAGTGACCTTTGTGTTTTGTTTAATGAAAGGGTTCCAACCAATTTGTCCACATCCTGTATTTACAGAACCGACAGGGTCCCCATTTCAGACTTTTCCAGACTCAAATTCTTAGATCTTTAAAAGTTATTTCTGAGCCCCCTTTTTCAGTCTCTTTCTAGTTCTCCTGTCGTGATCTTTGACCTTTAACCTGCTAACTGAACCCTGTAGAGTCGGAGATGGAGCTCTTGGGTTTTGTGTTATTTCTCTGAGCATTGCACGGTCTGACCTTGGGGTGAATTTACTGGGAAGACTGACAGCTGTCTTAAATGTTTTCCATTTGTGAATAATCTTTCTGTAGAATGATGGACTCCAAATAGTTTTGAAATGATGGGCAGCAACAGCTGTTGATGTCTTTCCAACTTGGCATTGTGTTGACACTCAATGACGCGCTCACACTGATGATGATCCGTTGGGAGTGTAACGAGATCTCCTTAGATTAAAAAGTTACAAGAGTTGAGCTGGAAACTGTCTGGGGAAATGATTACTGAAGATTTCTCCACAACTCGAAGTTGTTTGTGCAGCAGCAGTGTGAGCAGCAAATAAATATTTATTAATGACTTTAATGTCCTTTTCAGTCAGACTCTTCAGGTACACACCTGTCAGGTCACAACACAGCTACAGTGTCTGAATTTATTTTTCTGTAATTAATGTGAAATGTTGGCAGCTGCTTGAATTTTCAGTGTTTTATTAAATTTTTGTTTTGATGGGCTGTGCCAAAATATTTTAAGAATCAGTAAAAAAAAGTGATTAAGACAATCAGTCATCAATCATTAATTTAATTAAAAATATATGTTAAAGTTAGTTTTCTTTTTGTGTGAACATTTTGATATAAGAAATCTGACAAACAAGTTATTAAAAGAAAAAAATATTTGGACCTTGATCAGGTTTTTAATTTTGGCCCCTTGTGAAAACGAGTTGGACCCCCTGAGTTCAATGGTCAGCTGAGTTTGAGGCAAAGGTATTTTTCTTCAAGATGTTGTGAAAATCTCATGTTCTGGACCAGGATCTGGTCTTGTGACATCTTGTGACATGAGTGTGTCGTTGTCCCTCCAGTTAATCAACACATTTGATCAGAAGCTCCCGGCTGATACTGAACCTGTCGACCAAGTTCTTGTTTTTGTTTAACAATGACGTGATGGAATCTGTTGGTTTTATTCCCTTGAGGTTAGATCTTAATCATTTTAGAACCTGATGAAGACAAAATCAGTTTTATTGTAACACACAGTTTAGGAGGAAGAAACTGAGGAACCTCTGCAGTGGTACTGTTTAAATCTCTAGTTATTTATTTCAGATGTTAGTTTGTTTTAATGGCTCATCGGCTATTTTGTTTTTGTGCTGTGTAATGAATTGTCTTTTAGATTGGGATGGATGTAAAAAAAGAAAAGTTTTGACTTCATTTTTTTCATAAATATACCACTGAGATTTTTTTTTATAATGCAGTTTTATTTCAACTTTTGTGAAAGTATTAGATGTAAAAGTATCTTACAAACTTCTACCACATTAAAATGCAAACCGTTTAATTTCTTAGGGTTTGAAACGGATAACCGTAGCAATGATCCAAAAACAAGCATGATGGTGACAATGTTTATCTTTTTTTTAGTCCATGGGGAAAATACCCTGCTTTAAAATTAATCTTTCTTTTTTAGAAAACACTAATGGTTTTTCCAGACAAGTCCAGGCCTAAAAAAAGACTCTTCAGGCTAAATAACCCAACATTCTGCACCGAGTTTCTGCCGACAAACTTGACAAGTAATCAGTTTATACTGTTTTTATTTTGAAAAGAAAAACTACAGGATGAAAGTGGTACAGGACTTAACAGGAAGGAACCTGCCTGGCACTTAATTTAAAAATAGTATATAAAAACATTAAATAAACATGTCAAACTTTAAATAAGAAGAACAGTTTCTAAACTAGACTTCAAGTGGCTGCAGGAAAGACTCAGGACTTCATCTCATACATACATACATGTGCCCATGTTTAGAGCCACACTTTGACATGTGTGCTGTTGAATTGTAGCTACTGCTTAAAAAACAAAAGCACAGATTGAAACACTACACTGTCTGTGGTTTGATTGCTTTACAGTCTGACTGGCATCAGTACAGCTCCTGGATCCTACAACCTATGTTTTCACAGAATACAGACTCTACACACCGAGCTGGAGCTCCACAGGATCAGGGAAAGATGCTGCTAGATTGCTATTGGTACAATCATATCAGGAAAAGAAACTCAAGCAACAGGAATGTGCAGCTGAACCACATCACTTTAGATCAGCTTCAGTCGGCTCAGTTTGTCTCACACAAGACTGTAAAAACTTAAGGAGATGCTGCAGATTTATCTTTGCAGGTGGACAGTTATTTCCACAAACATTTATGTTTGAGACAGGGGAGATGGGTGGTGTTTAGTTTATGAAACTAGACCTGGGGTCCCCAACCAGTGGCTAATGGTCCAGCTTCAGGCTCCTATCAGGTCCGAAGTGGTCCAGAAAAAAGGAAAACCAGAACCTCAAATGTCATTTGTTCCAATATCGTTAGGCCCCGCATGATTCAATTCAGAGGGCTGCCATTACAAAACCCTTCTTGATGCATTTGGATTATCTGGAATCTTAAATGACTGGCTGATTTAGCATAAATAAACAATGATTTCTATAAGTTCTATTATTCACAGACTGCTGACCAACAATTTGCATAAACGCTAACTTAACATGAATACACTCGTCTCCTGTTTCACATTATGCATGATATATGTTATTTCAAGTCAAATAAACCTATTTCTGTGTGTTTTTGGACTGATGACACAGCATGGCTTCCACATGGAAACAGTGTTACATGTAGATCCTAAAAAGAGCTACTTCAATAACATGAGAAACAAAAATCCAATTTAAATTGTTACTATTTATTACAACATACAGTATATGATGAAAATATGTAATTAGCAGTTGTTGTTTTTTGATTTATGTTCATTTCTGAGGCTTATCTGAGCATTTTAGAACTCACAATGGGGTACTGACCACTACAGTAACTCTTGTAGGACACACTGCAGCCGGCAGCAACTTTTCTGCTGTCTCTCTTAAACTGGCAGAACAAATTAATGGTAACAAAATCAATTTAGAAACTTGGATGTCAGTAAAAAACCGGTCATAAACCCCATCCTTATTGTTTACACTGGCCTGCTGTGGTTGGGGACCCCGAAGGATTGGTCAGACCTGTCAGAAACGTTCAATGAGCTCTGAGCCTGCTGGAACAAAACAGTGGGATGATAGGTGTGAGAACGGGCCACAGCACAGATGGCTCTTTGGTTTCCTTCCTGTGAAGAAGTGGACAGTTAAGTGAGGGAGCAACACCTGAGATTTGGATCCACAGCAGCTTCTCACAGCTCATGTAGTCCTCTGGGTTCTGCTTTGTTCCGGGCTCTTTCCTGTGATGAGCTCAGACTGTTCTGATCCTCAGCCTGTGGGACTGGACTGTCCTCAGCCAGGTCTACTTCCAAAAAGTCCACCTGGTCACTGTCCTGAGACATTTTCTCTTCTTTGTCAGTGTTCTTGCTTTCTTCTTGGTTTCTGATGCATCTTTGGCACATTTTGGATTTAGCCGGGCTAACCAGAGCCAAGCAGACGACACTGACACCCATGCCTGCTGCACAGGAGTAAAAAGCAGCACCATAGTTGTGTGTGACATCCACCAGCACACCTGGAACAAAGGATGGGAGTCATTGTGACCTACAGAGAGGTTTATCTGGCATTCAAACCAGAACTAGACAAAAGGAGTAGAGCTTCTTACCTCCTAGAGGGGGTCCAGCCAGTCCAGCAAAACTCTGGATGAAGACATAGACTCCCACACATGAGGGCATCTTCTGGATGCCCACCACTTCCTCCTCAGCCAGAAGAGGGATGTGTGTGGAACCCACAGTGCCCATGAAGAAGCCATAGAGAGCACAGCAGACCACCAGGCCCCAGAACTCCCACACCACAGTGAAGGCCACCAGAACCAGGCTCAGCAGAACCACACACCCCAGCAGCACCAGGGTTTTCTTGCAGCGGACTTTGTTTAACACGACCCCAATGGATAAGCGGCCAAAGATTTCAGCCACAGCCATCACAGAGAGCATGTAGGAGGCCACAGCGGGCTCCAAGCCCCGGCTCTTACTCAGTTCAATGATGTAAAGCTGTGGTGCAAAGAAGCCCAGAGTGGCAAACAGGCCGAAGAGCGAGTACCATATGAAGGCACCATCTTTAAGCACAGAGAAGTCCAGGAGTTTGGGGGTGGAGAGCTGGAGAGGACCCGCCTCTCCTCCTGTCATCTCCACATCAAGACCGTCTTTAGTTGGACTGGGAGGTATGGACGAGGATTTCTCCCACTCAACCAGAGGCGTGGCCTCTGGTTCTGCGTTCCTGAGGTCTTCGTCAGACGCTGAGAGGGACGTGACACCTGAATCCCCAGACCCTCTTGACATTGCTGAACTGAGGGAGGTTTGGGTTTGTTCGTTCTCTAGTTCATAAATGCTCTGAATCTGCTTCAGAGAGACAGAGTCTGATTGGCTGTCCTCCTTTACAGGCTCTGGCTGGATGATGATTGGGCGAAGGAGGAGGCCACAGCCTATCACAGAGGCCTGAATGACCCCAAGTATGAGCAGACAGTAGCGCCAACCAATGTGTTCCTTCAGTCTGGTGAAGGCTGCGGAGAGATGTTAGAGCTCGTTATCCTTCACCTTCACTAACTTTGAACACAAACTTCACTGTTTGATAATAAACAGTAAAGCCTAGTATTCACTGATACATTACACATCATGTCAGATTTTTAAATTAAGATCATCTTTTGGTGAGAAATGATAGTTACAGGCGATTTGACCACATGTTACAGTAACATTATCATCTCAGAATGTATTGCAATATGCTTCCTGTGGCAGCCATCTTGAATTGGGGTGACTTCAAAATGTATTCAGATACAGCAGACCACCAGGCCCCATTGTACATTCAATGTTTACTTTCTGGATGGCTTTTTTGTGGCCAGTGGTTCCTGAGATATTTTGCTAACAGACAGAGTTCACAGCAAAGTTGTAAGAGCAGATCTCATAAGATGTGTTAATGCTCAGACTATGTGTTGGGGATGACTCTCACCTACTACCATAACAGGGATGCTTAATAGTCCACAATACTACTCTGTGCTGTCAGTCAAGTTCCTATTGGGCCTATCTGAGCTTCTGTTCCAAACTGTCATGGCAGCTGAAGCAGAGTCTGCGGCTGCTACAGTGCTGAGACAGGATGAGGTCTGAATGAGGGGCCTGCTTGGTTAGAAAGGTATAATTTGTATTTTTTTCTCTCCTCTTTCTGACTGAATTCCTGCATGGGAAAGTTTTCTCACTACAGTTTGCTGCTGTTTTCACCAATCTTACAACACGATGAATATCCAGGCTTTTTATTTTTAAATCAGAGCTCCATGTTATTTTTTCATCATGTTGGAGTTGGAACTTCAAACCTATATTTGGATTTTAATTTGAAAATCTTTGTCATTTTTAGTTTATGAACAAAGTTACTAATTAAATTATGGATGATGATTTTTGGATAAACCAATAGATGAGCTGATAGATTATTTGAGAAAAAAGAAATGATAGCGGCAGCCCCCCAAATGTTAGCCCACTGGCTGTAAAACTGACTGAGATATAGCTAAGTTGGTTTGCTGTGGCAGCCATCTTGATGCGAGTTGACTCCAAAAGTTAAGCTGTTGTAGATGTACATCCAATGGCTATTTTCTGAATGTTTCATTAAAATACATTGTTCCTGAGATATTTTACTAACAGACAAACAAACACACTCTCAGCAACCTTTTGCCTTTTGGTGGCAGGAAACAGTTCACAGTACTTGAATGTGAAGTCACAGAAGATTTCATTGAATGAGTCTGACTTACCAGGTGCAAAAGCAAATATGGCAAAGGATTCTCCTGAAGAAGCGATGGAGGTAACGAGGGCTCTCCGTTTGGAAAAGTATTGGGCCAAGATGGTGAGTGTGGGGAGGAAGGAGAGGCAGAAGCCGAATCCTGCAGAACGAGAGGAGAAAAGAAAGAGGGGACATGACAGCCACTGACCCGCATGGTAGGAACACTGCATGGCTAGGGGGGGTGGGTCAAAGAGTCAAGCAGTCAGGTCACTCCTGTGTCAAAGGTGGCAGGGGGCTTGAGATGATACACGTTTGCTACAGCTGCTGCTGAAAGACAAAATGCATGTAAAGACAAAAAAAGAGACAAGGGGAGAGAGAAGTGGTCAAGTTAGCAGGGTTCCACTTCACAGGAAGACATGGTTTTCATGGTGGGAGAGCTAGCAGTGCTTTCTGTTCGAGAGAAAAAATGTAAATAAATTCAAAAAGGTTCATGTGCTCTGCTACAAAACTTATTCCATCAATTTCTAATTCATCCAGTAATCTCTTATTCCTTCCACTTCAGCCGTTTCTTGCACCACCACTTTTGGTGTTTTTTTTCTGCTCCAGATTTTCCTGCTCTGTGTCCTGACAAAAATCCTAAAGCTAATATCTGACTGAGCTGCAACTAGTTGGTAACTGGCTTCTGTGAGGAAGTCTCCAAAATGTCTCCAAAAATTTGCAATGGTTCTCAAATTCCTCACAGGAGCTGCAGAGACTTGCAGTCTTGAACTTTGAACATGTTCAAATACGTTGTGACATATTTTCTCTCCAAATAGTCACTGAGTGTTTGTGGATATCATCATTTTAGTTTCTGTAATTCTAGAGCTGTATTATGACTCCTTATGAAAGAAAACACTCTAAACTCTGAGTGTCCAGGTCTAAAAAGCTCTGATCGCAAACACTCATAATTTAGTCAAACTGCAACTGAAATTTTACTCATTTTCTTACAATTTAGAATTTCCAGCAGTTTCAGCCCTGAGAGATCCTGGCTTTAAAAACTAGGATAGCTTTACAGTGTTTGGAAGAGGTTGTTTAGCTCTCAGTCATGGGAACATTCTGAAAGAAACAGATTGCTAGAAGTCCCTTAAGTTCATATATAGCAAACAAAGCAGGTATCTGCAGGAGGAAAGCAGTCACTGTCAATAAAAAATGAAAATGACAGATGAATGTGGCCACAGACAGACAGACAGACAGACAGACAGACAGACAGAGTCGTTACGTGTGCCTGTGAGTTTCTAGTACCTGAGACAATGCCAAGAGTGATGTACATCTCAATGATGGAGTTGGTGAAGGCAGACGTGATCATCCCCAAACTGATGAGGAAGCCTCCCATCATCACTACTGGACGATAGCCAAAGCGGTTGCTCAGTGTTGTTGCCAAAGGAGCTGAAAATGGAGAACAGTCATTAAATTCAGATTATTTCCTACGTGCCACTCGTAGGCCTCCTTCATGCTGACAACCCACTACGCTAGCTTTTCTCAACGGGGGCGGTACCGCCCCCTGGGGGGCGTTGAGAGGATGACGGGGGGCGCTGGCAGCAATATTTTCAATAGGGGGGCGTTGATATTCTTTTGGGGGGGCGTTTGCTTAAAGGTAAAGTTTATGCAAAAGATTCACAACAATATCAGTTTAAACTTTGAACTACTTGTAAAAATATTGTGGCCTAAAATATTCAAACCGTTACAGAACTGCAGCTGTATCGATGGTGTTTCATTTCAACGCAGCTCCATGCTGCCTTCAGGAGAACGGGACATCAGAGTATCATTTTTATA
>NC_051441.1:19115810-19121856 GCF_001649575.2 Kryptolebias marmoratus
GTTCATCATAAGGGGTCTTTGGGCTGCACTTCGTCTGGCCCCTCACCTAGGACCTGTCTGCCTTGGGTGACCCTACTAGGGGCATGAAGCCACTGACAGCATAGCTCCTATAGAATCATTGGGACACTCAAACCCCTCCACCACGATAAGGTGGCAGCCCAGGGAAATTACCACCAAATTTTAAAGCCTCCACCCTTTTTCAGATCGTATGTGATTGTTTAGTTGGACGCTCGTTGTATTTTGTTTCCTTCTGTCCACTTCGACAAAAAACATTTGATTCAGAGATCAACAAACGTCTGTAATCAGCCTGAACCGCGGTCACTGCCGCCTGCAGCAGGATATTCACATAGTTTTATTGAAATTACAGTGTCTTGTTGCACAAACTCAACAACCTTGGACCCGCACAGACATTTTATTTACAGATTTTTTAGGTCATAGTTTAGTGGTATTAAATCGTATTAAAGTTTCTGTCTTCAGGTGTGAAATTTATTACTATTTCATCTCTATGTATGAAGCTGACCTCTTTCTCTCACTTACATGAAGTCATCTGGTTTCCAGTAAACACAAAGGATGAGTTAAAGTGAAACTTAAGGAATCCCTTTATTTCAGGCTTCAGCAGGTTAGTCAGCTTGATTTATATTCCTCCCTTTTTTTGACTTCAAATAAGGGACCCTTTATTGGATTTTTTTCAGATAGTTTAAAGCTATAGCAGACACTTTTTTGTTAGTATTAGAGCTTAAAGTGATATTTTAGCCATCCTACTCTCATTTTTATTTTGCATTAAACTAAAAACTAAAGATTTGTTTTGTGCACCTCAGAATTGTCCCTTTCTGTTGTAACATACATTTATTATAAACAAATAAAAATCAATGTATTTTTAAAAGCTTTATGCCACCTTCTTATATGACTGTCCCACACAGTTTATTAACACTTAATGAAATATTTTTTTATGCACAACATGACAGCAATAGTAGGCCTCTGTTTACCTTTTTCCTACCACAAAAAGCATGAAAAAAATATGTTTGTTACATACACACATAAAACGAGTTGATAATTTAACAAGTTGGTCTACAATAAAATAAAGAAAACAGTCTTGACTCGATAATAACTGGATTTTGAACAGACATTTCTGCCTTAAATTAAAAATGTATTCAGTTTGTACAACGTTTAAAATAAAGTGGATATTCACATTTTGCAAATTTAAAACACAAAGAAAGACAGATCTCTTTAAGCATGATAGACTTAGACATGGCCATGTTGGCTGTGGTATTGCTCATTTAAAACATGGGTCAGCTTGCCACTCCATCTGTCAAGAAGTCGTTTAAAGGTCCTTACTGTTCTTTAAACACTATCTCCACAGACAGATAATACTTTGAGCTCATTGGCCGCCATTTAAGGAAACAGGAAACTGTGTGTTGTGTTGTTGAAAACTGTCCTTTTAAAACAAACATTTGCCTCTTGTAGTAGCTGAAAACAACATGTTCGATGTACCACAACAATGTGAAAATGAGTTAGTTGAAGTGCTCCGCTTAACTTCGAACAAGCCACAACTTGTGAACTGTAATGGAAAATTTTAATGTTGTTCTTTTTAATAGTAAAATGTACAACAATAATTATGATTTTTGCCTGCACAAGTGAAGACTTAATGAAGTTCTTCTTCTTCTAACTGTTATGTTTTGTATCAAGGTTTGAAAGGCATTTGTTCTTTGTTCTATGTGGGAACTGAGGAAGACTCCGGTCCTCCCTTACTCCCTTCTGCACCTGGAGTTGGCTAATTTGTTCTCAGTGTTTCTTCACTCCCTGTTCTTATCAGATCTTCTGCGTGAGAAACGGAGCTGCTCAGTAACTATGTAACAGTGTAGCTGAAAATTATGTTATGTTGATGTTAGGTGATATGTTAAGTGTATATGTATTGTAACATGCCTATATACTGCGATGTGTCTATGTTCTGCACATATCATTATGTCACTTAACATATACACCTAACATATACACCTAACATATACACCTAACATATCACTTAACATATCACCTTACATATCACCTAACATATACATAGCATGCTACATACACACCTTACATAGACACATAAACATATTTTTGGCACTAATGGAACCCCATAAGCATGCTACATACACGGCTTACATAGACACATAAACATATTTTTGGCACTAATGGAACCCCATATCTACTACCTTTCATTTTATGTCATTTAAATTGGACTTTATTTGTAATTTTTTTTTCTTTTTTTTTTGTAAATGAAATGAATGAACTGAACTAAACTAAACTAAAAACAAATTATGTATGTTGCATGACATGTATGGTGGGGACAACCCTGTGGATGAGGATGATACTGAGGGCGCAGTGAGTGAAGATGCTGAAGATAATGAAATTAGAGTTACCTAATTTAATAGTAAATTATGTAGCCCACTTGCTGCTTAAGTTGGAAAACATTTTCAATGCACCACAACAGTGTGATGATGAGTTAGTTGAAGGACCACACTTTATCTCCTCCTCAGCTTCTGGTCCTGTTTTTAAAAAGAGATTTTACAGTCATGCTTACAGAAGCATAATGGTCAAGTTGATGTTGTGAACCCTCCCACTCTCAAACTCCTCCTCTAAACCAGGACAATCAAAACCAGATGTTCGAGAAAGTTCTCGCCACACACTCGGAACAGACAGCTCAGCCACAATCAAAGTTTTTTTACGCGCAGGTAACAGGCTGACTTTGCGGATAGAAAACTCAGCGCGGGAGGACACAGGCTTAAACCATGCAGGGAGAGAGCTCAATGCACCTTCTGGAAGAGTTTTGTTCAACAACGATGGATGATCATGAGCTCAATGGAGTCTCTGAAATTGTGAGTCTAACTGTACCCCTCGGAAGTCTAAGACCAAAGATAGCTTATGTGAATGACAACAGAAGTGATAGGCGCGTCTTCAGAGTAACCGAACCGTTGCTCAATTTAAGTTTCGACATTGACCCAGTGTTGGTCCTCGACCTCCTCAAGCAGTTGTGGGCATATATCTGGAGGCGCAAAACACGCCAAAGTGACGCGGAAAACACCGTCGTGGTTGTCGGCGATCCCGCAGAGAGACAAGTTGCGCGAAATATGAACGAAGCCGTGATAACCAGTTTTATTAACTCCGTCGTGATTGTCGATGAGAACGCAGAGGGACAAGCTGCGCGAAACATGAAGGAAACCGTTATAACCGCCGCGCTGTGACGCGTCACGCACCGCCGCCGAGATTTACGTCGCCATCGGAGTCCCGGCGGGCGCGGGGATCGCCTTTGGTCAGTCTGCGCGATGACGCGTAAGAAGCTCCGCGTGTCCGAGTCTGCCTGGGATTTGAAAAAAAGAAAAATGAACCTGAAACTTCGACGTGAGCTTCAGACCGAATCAAATGATTTAATAAAATGTTCCAACCAAAAGTCATTTGTTTGTTTGTTTATTATTATTTGAAATACTTTATTTCCCTCAGCTTGGTAGTGAGGGCTCCCTCTGATATGAAGACGAGCAGGGCGCACACATCCAAACTATGAATGTACAGCTTCCTGTCTTCACATAGGAAGTGTAACACACCTGGGCACAGAGCTCAGCGGGCTGGACGGCGACGGCACCTGGCTGCGGTGAATGTGAGCTGATCAGTTCAGACAGCTGAAATATGTGGTTCCCACAGGTAACTCTGGCAAATAAAAAGCAAATGTTTCCAAATTCTCAAGGTTAGTTGTGTGTGATTGTAGGACTGAACAACCTAAATCTCAGGATGATTGGTTAATCCCTGTTCCATGGGGTAACAAAAATGAAGTTTGTTTCGAAAAGCATTTTTTTTCTCTCCTTTGAAAAGAGGAACTATGTTCTCATATATGACAGACTGATAGAGGAGTATTTTAAGGTATTTAATACATATGATAGAGCTGATCAGTGGCGGCTGGTGGAGTTTTCTCCAGGGGGGGCAAAAGTCCAAAATAGACATATACCAAAACATATACTGAGGTATCACACCGGTGTATTTACATGAATTAAAACAACAAAAGCAACATTATAATGTACATATAAATGCACAAGTGCATCCTGAACACACCAATACTTACCAAGACGGAGGTCTCCCAAGGCACAAGCCTGTAGGACATATTTAGCGTTTATAAGACCCGTTTTCTCCCTTATTTTTCAAAACTTTATCGGAGAAAATACATCAAAGCTTGTTTAATGATGCGAGCACTCACTACGTCACGTATTCTGCACGTACAATATAACGAAGATCTGATGTCTCACTCGGATTAGAATTCAAACCCAAACATTTTAACAGTTTGTTAGCATAAATTTTCTTAAACTAATTATTAACTATGAACTTATTTATTACCTTGTTTATGTAACTTAGTCACGTAATGAACTTATTGCTGTCTTTGAATAAAAGGCAGCACACCCGCGGCTCTTTCTTTCAATCAGGCGAACTNTTAGCATAAATTTTCTTAAACTAATTATTAACTATGAACTTATTTATTACCTTGTTTATGTAACTTAGTCACGTAATGAACTTATTGCTGTCTTTGAATAAAAGGCAGCACACCCGCGGCTCTTTCTTTCAATCAGGCGAACTTTATGACAGACGGATGTGACGTCAGCCCTCATGGCGGGAGTCCCACGCTCCGGCGGCGGGAGGCGGTGAAATGTAAACACAGCTGCATTCAGCTCTGGGCGCAGGAGAGGTGAACGGTTCTATCTCTTGTACTGAAGAGAAGCTACTGCGCATGTACAACTTTTAACGAGAGTCTATGGACAAAGATTTTTGTGCCCTGGGGCGGAAATACGTCACCAAGCAGACAACGTCGATGAATGAAACAACTTTATTTAACATTAACTAAAAAATATTTATCTTACACAACTAAATATATATCTAGATCTATATATGTATATATAGATATGTATATATACATATTTCGAAATATTTTTATTTTATCATTTCATTTTTAGGTACTTTTTTTAGTCTTATTGAAGATAGTGTGAGTGGTGCGGTGGCGCCCTTGCGCCCTCTATTGGCCAGCCGCCACTGTGAGCTGATTCATTCAGAGAAAAAAATACATTAACTACCAAAAGATAGCTACAAGAAATATCTGTTATCCAGTAATCTGTCATATTTTACAGTAGAATGGGATTTACCAGAAAGTCTACACTTATCTTTTCAGGAAGTATAATTTTTCGTGTCCTGCTATGAGCTTGCTTTCATCCTTTTAAATTAGCAATAAAAAAATTGACACGATGTGTTGGAAAACAGTGTTTGGTGGCTGACTGATATTTGTCAGGCTAATATGAACATGACAGAAGTCGGAAAAAGACCGATTCTCTCTGCGATTGAAAAACAACACGAAACTGTGTAAGAAAACTCTCACACAAGACAAGTTTTTTGTATTTTCCATCATGTTTATTAATTTCCATTTAAAAAATAATAATAATAAATTTATATGCAATCAAAAATACAAATCGCAAATAAGATTAAAGGCAGCAGAAAGAAGAAAAAATTCTTATAATATCTGTCCCTTTGTTGTTCAAAGAATAAATTCTAACTATATTCATCTACTAATAACAAAACAAAAAAGGAAAACGTCAACTCCTTCTCGAGCAACATTCATATAGATATACATTATGCAATTTCATATTTCATCAATAGACGAACTTTTATTATTCTTTTAAACTTACACATTGATATATATGGGGCGCCGTTTGTAAACAAGCTTGTGCTCAAAATTCATGCCTAAATTTGGTCACATTTAGCCTCAAACACTGTTTAAAAAGGTTGTGTGGATTTTCTGATGTCACCTCTTACAACATTTAGCTAGTTAAATGTAATTGTTACAGCTACATGCTAAATATAAATCTAAATCCTAAATGTTATATCTAAATGTTAAATGTTATATCTAAATGTTAAATGTTATATCTAAATGTTAAATGTTGAAACTAAATGTTTAGCTAATATGCTAATTTTTAATGCCTGAAACAGGAAGTACCAAAATAAAAGCTTGACACTAGGCTGAAGTTTGCTGAAATAC